>NC_133759.1:300000-547500 GCF_036562045.2 Rhinolophus sinicus
GTGGGGTGGAGGGGAAACACCCTGAGGAAGGAGTCAGGGGACGGCGCTGGAGGATGAAAAGCTGGGCTTGAACGGAGAGAGTGAGCAGGTGGCTTCCTTGACCCAACTCAGTGCTGAGTCCGCCTGACCTCCACCCGCCTGGAGCCAAGGCAGCAATAGCGGTCAACGTGAAGGTGGCAGCCAGTGTCTGTTGGACAACCGCTCACTGCCAGGTACGCTGTCACTCGGGAACAAGCCTCCCACCTCCTGTGTGCCACGTTGCTGGGCACCCGGGCTTCTCTGCGGGAGGACGGTTCTCCGCTCCGCTCACCACGGAGGTCCCACACCAGGACCTCGCTGCCATGTGTCACTGAGCTCACGCAAGGCTTTACGCAGAGTAAAGAAATGGTTCTCTGTATACATGACTCAGAGGTGGGAAAACAAAGCACAGACGACTCCCTCTTTCAAGAAAGATGGGAGAGAGTGTTTCTTTTAGAAGTAAAGAGTCCTTCTATGCGTGTCAACTGCCCCACTGGCATCTGAGTCTGAGGTCTGGCCTCTGTGGGCAGGTCAGTCCGTCCACAACAGGGTCGAGAAGGCCTTGCTGTGACAGGAAGTCTTCAGTCGCAGTGCGTCCCCAGACGTGTGGGTCAGCGTGGAGCCTGGCGTGCATTGAAACGGTCGTGACCCAGCCTCTCGCACACGAGCTCTGGGCTGTGAGGCTGGAGCAGGAGGAGGCGTGCGTTTGCTGCCTTTGTGCTGGTGTCTCGACACCCCGTCTCTCGGGGGGCAACCCCAGTTCTCACAGGCTCAGGTTAAGAAAGTCACGAGCATCTCGCTGTGTTGTCACTCAGGTTCCAAGAATGACTGGACATGGGAAGCAGGTGAAAACAAATCCAAGGTGATGATGCCACAGATTTGGCAAGACTTGCAATTCTGGTTTTACTTGGAAATCCATTTTTTTGGGTAAAGTTCAGCTATTCTCAGCACTGGAGGAAATGCCTACGGGAGAAGCAATTTCTATGGCTCAAGTTTGAAATTGGTTTTTAAGGACGAAATGTGTGATTGGAAGGGGAGCAAGGGGACACTCAAGGACATTTGTAAGGGTGACATATCACCCTCCTCACGGGAACCAATGAGGAGCTCTGGCTTCAGACACCAGGGGACACAATGTGACTTGTCAACTGCAGAGGTACAGTGTGCGTGTGCATGCAAGGGGGCTGACCAGATGAGGGTTTATTTTCTTAGAATTGGCCATTGGGCTTCCTTCTATGAAACACTCACAGGCAAATGGTGTTTCTGTTCTCAGAAGAAGGGCTGGCCTCCACCAGCCTTGTTTTCACGTTACAGAAAAGCCCAGTTGTTCACTGAGGGTGACACGCAATATATGGCTTTACAATGACCACCCCCAGCTTTGCCAATAAACAACTTCAGTGAACTCAGTCTTCTCTAATTTATAGTCAGCCTGTTTAAATTACTATTATTTGGCCAGGACTATTTCATAGGGATTTAATTGTGCCTGTAAATCAGTTTTTTTCCAATTCGTCTCTTACTCACTTTGATTCCTCCCATGTCTTCTTTTGCATGTGTTACAAAACATAGCGACGATTTGTGCCATGAAGCCCTGTCTTCTCTTTGTCAGCACAAATGTGTTCTGCTCTGTGTGGTGACGTCAAAGGAAGTGTGTCTGTTGTGAGAAGGTCTTGAGTTTTTCATGAAAGCTGTTTGGGGCCAAATGGCATTTCTCAGGTCTTTGGGAGACACTTGGAGGACTCACGGCCTCATTAAGACACTCTGGGAGCAGAGCAGGGAGTGGGCAGATGCTCATGACGCTGGGCTCTCGACGTTCAACCACTGGGCCCTATTCCTTCACAGCAAAAGGACGACAGAGTTTCATTCATTCATTCATTCATTCATTCACTCATTCATTCATTCAGATTCAGTGCATTCATAGACGTGTTTCCCCGAAAATAAGACCTCGTCTTATATTAATTTTTGCTCCATTAGGGCTTATTTTCAGGGGTCTTATTTTCTCATGTACAACAATCTACATTGATTCAAATACAGTCATGTCATCTTCTTCTGGAACATCGTCATAATGTACTAAATGCATCCGTCTGGCTGATGATCTTACCTGGGGCTTATTTCCGGGGAAACATGGTACTGAGCCCACCATGTGCAAACACAGGATACATGAGTGACAGCACTTGCGAGCTGGTCCCATCTGTGGACTCTCTGGCCTATTTCCCAGTTTCTTCAGAGCCCAGGAAGGAAGGTTTAGTTACTGGCCACCAGTGTCCTGGTGACGCTGGTGAGATTGGGCTGCTTCTCACCCTGTACTGTCTGCAGCGGCCGGTGTTCTTCCGGTATATTCCTTTTTATTAGAGATTGACACAGGTTGGAAGGGTTTCTGTGACCCAGAGAACCCTGGGACGTGGCCTTAGAGCTCTGTGACTATGTCAGTTAGGCCGGCATGTGGCTTTTGGCCTCTTGGGTGGGAGGGAGCAATGGGACAGGTGCTGGGAACAGCTTTTACGTGGGCAGTATGTGTGTCCCGCTGCCGTTCGTGGCCGCATCGTGCTTCTTCGTGTCCTTCCTGCTCCTGTCCCTGAGACCCTCGACCACCACCACTGTCCCAGGGGCTGGCAGGCTGCGTCCCCACATGCTCAGGCCCACTGGCTGGTCTCAGGGGTGCTTCCCACCTGACAGGACACTCCAGTCCCCACTGCTCTCTCCACGCCCTGGTCTTGGCTACTCCCTTGGAGAGAAACACGACCTGAGGGACAGCTGAGAACAGAAGCACAGGTCACATACAGCCACCTAAGGGGCCCAGGTGCGTGTCTGCCTGTCCTTCTGACGCTGCCCTCTCCTCCTGAGCTGGGGCTGCGCCGTCCCGGTCTCAGACTCCTGAACTTGACCTCACGTTTCCTGGTCCTAGGTCATCCCTGACTTTTGAATACTTCTTGAATATTCAGAGTGTTATGTATGTTATTGAATGTCATCTTCAAAGCAACCTTGGGAGGACACCAGCAGGTTGAAGTGACTTGTCCCAGGTCACCAGAGAAGAGACGTGTGGTTGGAGCTAGGCTTCCAGCCAGGTCGGCCCGGCTCACAGGGCGACCCACTCCTTCCTCCTGTGTCTGGGAATCAGCTTCTGTCCCTTCTTCCTTAAGTGCAGCGCTCTGTCCTGACCTGTAACTGACGGTGGCGTCTGCACCAGGGCTTAGCAGGCCTTTTCCGTGAGGGCACAGAGTGAGCACGGCCAGTTTTGTAGGACACAGAACATTGTGACCACACGTCACTCTGCAGAGACGGTGGCACAGTGAGTGCGCCCACAGGTGACACACGCACGATGGGTGGGGTCTGTGCCCATCGAGCTTATGTAAGATGCCAACATTCGCATTTCATACCATTCTCACTCGTCACTAATTGTTATTGTCCTTATTTTTCAGAAACCATGAAACCATTCTTCGCTTGTGAGCCACATGAAGTGGGCGGCGTCCTTTGGGCGCGGGGGCTGGTTCTCCGAAGCCTCGCCCGTTACCGGCGACCAGCAGCAGCGTCCTAGGCAGTTTCGCCCCATGAACGGGTCTCACAGCCCCACTCGGGGCTGCTCTTGTTACCTCAGTTTCACGGAGGAAGAAAACGCGCCCAGAGCCGGGGTCACACTCCGCAAGACGACAGTGGGGTTGGCTGGAGCCCGGATGTCACCGCACGGCTGGCATCCTGGCACGACAGGGGCTTCCTGTCTGGTTCCCAGGAGATCACGTACTTTAAAGTGTCCAAAAACCATAGAGCGTTACTCAAACGGAAGTTGACACTGTCATGATATTAGCGCTACGTCTGCCCAGGTCTCAGAAGGGACCGGAGAGCAGGCAGAGGGACGCTCAGAGCAGAGCAGCAGGCGTGGGGGGCGGCTGCTGGATGTTCTGCCACCTCAGCACTGAGCCCTCTCGGCCTGGAACCCGGCTCACACTGGCTTCCTCTCGCACCTGCCGTCAGGGGCCACGTCCCCACAACCTGCTCGCGGCCTCAGTGCTGATGGAAACCCTAATGAAGCCGCAGGTATGAAAGAAGCTGCATATTAATGAGCCGTGATTAAGTGTCACTGTGTTTTTTCCACTCTTCCATTTCTTCCAGGTTCGTAAATTGGATGGCAGGAGAGACGTGACTTAATTATCGAGAACGCACTGGAGCCAAGTGGAAAATTATCTGTTGCTTACTCAGATGCCAATGTAATTAGTGCCCAATTATTTCCCTGATTTGGCGCCGCGAATGCAGATCAATTAAAGAAGAATGTCGCTGTGGCTGGTTTCACTGAGCAGAGAACAGCAAGCAGCTGAACGTCTCCTCTCTCACTGACTGAAAACACTAAATGTGACAATCACTGAGTGTGAGTGTCTCCACGTCACTGCAGAGCAGTGGGACTTTCCAAAACCGTGCCGGTGCCAGAGCCCGGGGTCATCACTTCCGGGCCATCCAGCTCATGGCTCCTGCCCCACAGGGATGGTCAGCATGTGCTGAGGACACTCCCGTTTGCAGGAGGCGAGGCCGGGTGTGCTGGCACCACCTGCTGCCGGCGGGGGCTGGGGGGCCTGCCTGCTCGGCCACCTCAGCAGACCCAGTCCGTCCACCGTGTGCTGAAAACGGCATCTATTTTCCTGTAAAATCTGAGTGCGAGAGCGTCTCCTTGAGGACACGGCCTGAGCTGCTCGAGGTCCCCCTGTGGGCTGTGCAGCCGTCCACTGAGCCAGCTGCTCGGTCAGACTCCGTGCACACGTTTCCCGAGGGCTGTGAGAATGTCAGTCAGTCCCAGAGTGTCTGCCCTGAGGGAGCGAGGCCATGAGACAGGCAGGAGGGCGTGACACAGCCTCGTCCCCGCGTGACAGCGAGCCATGTGCATCTCACCGTCTGCTTGTGTGAGCACAGCCGTCCCTGCCCCTCCCTGACACGTCACACAGGGTCACTCCTGCTAGTCACTGTGTCCTTGCAGCTGAAACCACTTTGGAAAGTAAAGAAGGCAGGTGTTATATTCAATTTCCAAATAAAACAGGACGTCAGGGAGCTCAGAGGCACCAAAGACTCACGCTGGCAGCTGAGCCCATGGGACTCCCTGTGAACAGCGGCCACAGCCGTGGGCGCCCCCCGCAGTCTCAGACGGCGCCCCGTTTTGACCCCGATTCAGCTTTAAAGGACGCGCGAAAGGAATCCTGAACGCATGCGTCACGGTGAAGACAAGACTCATGACGTCTGTCCTCGTCGCGTTTCCAAATGGCAGAGACTGGATACAGCCACCAACTGAGTCAGCCTCGCTCACTGAGGCGTGGCCGCCTGGTGACAGGTGGGGCCCACAGGACAAACCCCTCCATCCTGAAACACGTGGAAACAGCACACGTGCCCCTGTGCGGACGGTGCCGTTACAGTGACACAGACGGACTCTGAAGGACTCTGGACTCAGGCACCAAGGTTGACCCCCCCCTTCCGGCCCCTGGGGCCCTTGACATGTGGGCAGGACAGGGCAACAGCTTAGCCCGCCAGCAGCCCGGCCCCACACTGTCACCTTCCCATGAGGCATGCAGTGGTCCCAGAAGGGAGGTGGCAGGGCCCAGGAGGTGCCATCTGTGTGTCTCGTGCCTGCCTCTCCCTCCTGGGTCCACTGTGGGTCCTCAAGCTATTTAAAGGTGACAATGGGGTTAGTAAAACTATAATTGCTCAGAGCTGCATTTCTACCAAATGACACCTGCCTTCACGACTCTCGTTCCTTACTCGCTGTTCAGCGTAAGGAAGGGACACACATGCCACTATCTGTCCCCTCCCCGCGGCCTTTCGCACGTGGAGGACCCGGCTCATGTCAGTCGTGGCTGTGGGGTCGAGCACCCCAGGACCAGCCCTCAGTCGTCAGAGCAATGAGGACAATTCGGGGTCAGACAGGCCCCAGGGAGGAGGGAGACAACCACTGTGGTTCTGTCTCAATGTGGCTGACACAGCAGGTGCTGTCCCTGTGCCCGGGGGGCCGGGGCCCTCCTGGTGCTGACCTGCTTGCTGCCGACGCATTTGGAGACATAGGGATGACAGGACATGTCTGTCTTTCATCCAGCCTGTGACCTGAGTGTGACGTCAAGGCTGGGAAAGCCCGGACCCCATTCCTGACGAGTGACACAGCCCACAGTGGTTCCAGCAAAAGGGGACTAACTGGCTCCCTTGGCAGAAAAGTTGGGAAATCGGCCTCCAGGAAGGGGCCCCAAGGGCTAAAATGAAGTTTTCAGGCACGTGTGTCCCCTGTGAGACGTGGGTGGTGCCGTGGCTGGTGTCGTTCTACCAGAGAGAGTGAAGTTTCTGTCACCAGAAGCAGGGTGAGGGGCGAGGGGGAGACCCAGCGACAAATGTCAGGATCAGAGAAAGGAAATGGTGGGCGGGGACATTGAGCTGGTTTGTTTCCTGGGTGCCCTTTGGTGGGACTCTCACTCTGTTCCATGGGGACCTATTTAGAAACGCCCGGAGCGAGCGGGAAGCTACAGAGCTTCTGAAAGGTCCACGAGTCCGTCCTGTCCCCGTGGGATGTCATGACTGCCTGCGTGGGGTGCACACGGCTTTCCTCTCTGACTTACGGACTAAAACCACCAGTGAAAACAACAACCGGCTTTCGGATCCCCTGATACACTCGCAGTGCAGCCAGCAACGCGGACGGGTCTGTGGGGCGCTAGGACTTGGCAGCGTCTGCCGGTTTCGTTGCCCAGGAAAGGAGTGGGGAGGTCACCAGGGCTGCAAGAACTGCAGAAGCGTTTGGACAAGCTGGAGGGCTCGCACCGACCACAGTGGCCGCGCAGCTCAGCCGCGCAGGGAAAGCTGTTTCTACCGAGATGCCACTCACTTCAAACCACACAGCACGACTGGCTTGGGATTCTTGCCGACAAGAACCCATTTTCACTCTTTTCTCCTCCGAAAAAAGAGAACTTTAGCAATTAGACGGTTGCTGAAACAGCAGTTGACATCTGCCCGAGTTTTCTCCTACCATCGGAGATGTTTCATCTGAACGCTTTCTCCTCCACACGCTGAAGTTCTGCCTGAGCTTTGTGTTGCCCTAAAGTCATTATCTAATACTTAGGTCTGAACTTAGAGGCAAAGCAGCAGTGCCGGCCAGTCTCCGTCGCGGGGCCCTTCCCTGGGCTGCGGTGTTGGCTGTTCTCCGGCTGAGCTGCTCTTTGTCATCCTGGTGTTTAAAGGGGAGAGTCCTGTTCTGGCACCTTCCACCCCCCCCACACGCCTCCCCATTCTTCTCAGCTGAACCCACAGCGGCATTCCAGGCCTTAGTGTGTCAGGAAGATCCTGCTATCGCAGAAATGAATGTGCAGCTCAGCCATTTATCCTCACCCTCTGCCTCACCTGCAGGATCCAGAGAAAGGCGCTTTCATCCAGGCCAAGTTCAGGGGAGGTAACTAGTTTGGGTGGGGAGCAAGCAGGACAGGAACTGGGCCGGCAGAGTCAAGGCGGACACTGTCCTACCGAGCCCTGTAATTGGCACTGGAGAAAGGACCCCAGAAACAGGCCAGGGTGAGTCCAGCTGGATGTCACCCAGGGGCCCACAGGGTGACCTGGGCACAGGCAGAGGCTTCCAGGAGGGCCCAGGTCAAGTGTGTGAGGTTCAGCTCAGAGAGTTCGGCTTGAACCTGGCTGTGGTTCCTGCGCTCACTATTTTACTAAAATAACTACCATTATTACGACCAGTGAGGTCACCTGATCTTCTAATCAGCTGAGTCATGGCACGAATTAAAAAGAGGGCTGAGTCAGCTGTGGGGGGCGCTGACTTCCCCCCACTCTGCCCCACACTGTGCCCCCTCTGCTCAGTTTCCACCCTCAGTTTTCTTTAAGAAACGGATGGGCTTTTTAAAAACATACTTTGTCTTTTTAGCACAGTCTTAAATTACAAAGGTGCACAGAAATCCCCGCACCTCTCACACTCGGTTTCTGCTGTTTCTACATCTTACATGAGGGTGGTCATTTCATGCCACAGACGTTGGCCCCTCATCACTCACTGAAGTCACACTGCACTCACTTTCCTTGGCGTCCTTTTTAACTCGATGTCCTGTTTCTGTCCCAGGACCCCGTCCAAGAGACCATGTGTCTCCTCAGGCTCCTTGGCTGGGCCTGGGTCTCGCTGTTCCTGTTTCTGATGACCTGGCCAGTTTGGAGGAGAGCTGGGCAGCTGTTATGCAGCGTGTCCCTCCACTGGGATTTGCTGGATGTGTTTCTCAGATTCAGCTGGGTTATGGGTCCTGTGAGGACGACCCCAGAGGTCAAGTGCCACTAGCACACGTTGTGTTCAGGATACACACTGGTGGTCAGGTGGGGGTGGGAGGTAGGGGGGCTAAAGCTGTTCGGAGGCCACGGCCGTTGTCCAGGAGCCAGGGGCTGGGACAACCCCACGACGCTCCACGTACAAGCGAGCGGCGTCCAGGGCTGACTGTTTGCAGGTACAGATGGTGGCCGGCTGGGAGGGTCCTTGACGCAGAATCCTAAGTAC
Source organism: Rhinolophus sinicus (assembly GCF_036562045.2). Classification (NCBI taxonomy): domain Eukaryota; kingdom Metazoa; phylum Chordata; class Mammalia; order Chiroptera; family Rhinolophidae; genus Rhinolophus; species Rhinolophus sinicus. The sequence continues at coordinate 308,501 of NC_133759.1, forward strand.
GTACAGAAGGCAGAGGGGCATCCACTGCTAAGAAGGGCTGGGTGGCGAGACGCTGAGCCGTTGGGACACGCACATCCTTGCTCGACAGCCCATCTCTTCACACGGACACGCCAGCCAACTTCTTCTGGCGAGAAGTGTGAGCGGTGCTCGCGGCTGGCTCCCACGGACGATGACGTCTGCCATTCCTGTGTGTGCCTGTCTCCCAGGCCTGCTGCCTCCTCACGTCTCCTTCCTGTTTCTTAGTCTTGAAACTTGGAACTTTGTAGCATGGATCGAACGCTGAAAACACCGTGGCTGTCCCCCCAACCCGACACGCAGTCGTCATCCAGAAAGGTTCCTCCATCATGTCCCCAGGGGGCTCTACACTCAGCACGTCGGCCAGAGTCACTGTCCACCTGCCAGTGGAGGCCGTCATCTAACCGGTGAGATGGAGCAGAAGAGCTAACATTCACGGGCGCTTACTCGGTGCCAAATACCACGCTAATATTTTTATGACTATGATCTCATTTGTGCTTTTCAAACCCTGTGACACAGAAACTATTTGATTCATGCTTCACAGATGGAGAAAGTGATGTCCGCTGAGGCTAAGACTTTCCCACAGTGTAACAGACGGACAAGAGAATGGCGCTTGGCACCTATGTCGTTTCACTCGCCAGTGTCACCCCAATAAACTTAACAAAAGGAAAAACCCTGTCTGCTAAGGGATTGTGTGAACATGAGCGTAGGCTGAGCGAATGGCAAAGTCTGAGGTCAGGGCCACTCAGCGTTTGAGCTGACATGCCAGGACCCTGATGACATGTCCCACTTCTCTGGGGACTCGGGTTCCACACAGCCACGTCACAGGCCATTGGGAAGATTTAGCCGAGTTCTGGAAGGTCTCCAAGGCACTGGTCTTTGGGACACAACAAAGGGCAGGGGTGTGACATCTGCTCACTGGCATAATCGGTCAGGAAAAAGTTAGCAAGGGCGGCTGTGAGAAAGTTTCGTTTGCAGCATTACAAATTGGGAGAAAATATCTCTACAACAACAACGAGCTACCTGGGAAGGGGTGAGTCAGACATGAGAGGCCCTGTGAGAGTCACAGGCTGCCCTGAAAGGTCGAGCGCTGCCAACTTACGTCAGAAGTGTTACACAGCTGTGCATGTCTCAGCTTATTCGCTCACCGGAAACCGTGGAGAACAGTGTGCGGACGCCAGCACGAGCTTCCCAGCATGAGCACATCGGCATCATGGGCAGATCCAGCTGGAGGGACGGGACTGGCTTTGCCGAGGGCACACGGAACGGCAAGGCATTTAATGGGGTGACTGCTCAGTGGGACAGAGACTAGCTGTCCAAGCCCTGGGTTCAGACCTGGTCCAAACCCTGCCCTGTTTACTAGCCGAGTAACCCTGCACGGTACACTTACCTCTTTCTGGATGTCCTGTTAGAAAAGTAGGGACAATAATAAGAACAAACTTGCAGGCTGAGAATTAGATGAAATAATTCCTATCACACACTTAAGACATTACCTGCACAGAGTAGATAATAAACGGTAGCTTCTCTTAGTTCTAAAAGGTCAGTGAACAGTAAGGACCTTTGGGACCCGCCACCTGGGTGTGAACCCCACTTCTGCCTCCTACGCAATGTCCCCTTGGGCAGGTTATTTCCTTCTCTGTGCCTCAGTTTCCTCCCTTACAAAATGGAGATGACAATAACCCCTCACACCCACTGAGATGGCTGAAGCAGTAAATGAGCACCGAACCTAAGGATGGGTGTGGATGGGGGAACTGGGACCGTTGTGCACCGTTGGTGGGAATGCAAAAGGGTGCAGACTCTGAGAAAAGCAGTGGGGGCTCCTCAAGAAATGACACAGCCCTACTGCATGAGCCAGTGAGTCCACGTCTGCGTGTGGACTCAGAACAACTGAGGTCCGGGACCCAGAGATATTCTGATGCCTGATTTCAGAGCAACATCTTCACAACAGCAAAAGGTGGAAGCCACCCAAGTGTCCATGGACAGGTAAGTGGAGAAACCAAAATGTCACACACACACACACCATGTGAGGTCATTCAGCCTTAAAAGCCAGGGGTTTTGTCGTGTGTGACAAATGGATGAACCTCGAGGACTTCATGCTGAGGGGAATGAGTCTGTGGCAAAAGAACAAATCCTGTCTGATTGCAATTATGTGAGGTCCCTAGAGTCGTCAGATTCATAGAGACAGAAAGTAGATGGTGGTACCAGGGCTGGGGGAGGGGAGGGGACTGAGTGTTTAATGGGGACGAAGGGCCAGTTTGAGATGATGGCCACACAGTGATGTGAATAAGCTGCACAACAATGAACTGGACACTTAAAAATGGGTCAGATGATGAATTTCGCTCGATGTGCATTTTATCACAGTAAGAAGGACTTAATGTGTGTCAAGTGCGTAGGGTTCACCTGGCACTTAGTGTAATGTGCTGCTATGATGGTGGTGACAGTTATCAGTGTCACCATCTAGCTTGCATCTTTGTGCACTAGCCCCGCGTGTGCTGCATAAACTATACTCACTTTCTGTCTCCATGTCCCAAGGACAACAATCAGCCCAGAGCCAAACAGAAGAGCAGCTCTGACCACACCTCCCGGCCAGAGTCCTCAGAATACGCGCTTTTCCATTTATGAGAAGTGAGTAGTAATGACTTTACGTTTCTTTCTTTTACCCTCGTGACCAGCCTTGTAGCAGCGACGTAAAGAGGACAGAGATGCAAAAAGAGTAACTGACAATTTTAAAACTTCAGGTATCTTACTATTGATAGAATCTCGGAAGAACTGGAACGCAAACAAAATATGTCACCCCATCATTCATGAAAAGATTAAGCAAAACCTCTGTGAACCAGGAGACTGGAAGAATTGCTGACATGCTAAAACTAAGAATGGTAATTCTCAAACTAGCTGAACTGTCAGCTTTGGGGACGGTGTGCTCTCACTGACAATCCTACAGCTGACGAGAAATAGCAAACTGAGCAGCAGGCTTGTCTGACCGCTGGTTTCCAAGGCTGAGGCTCACTTCTAGGGTGTGTCGGAGAACCAGGCCACTGTGACCAGAGCTACCAACTCGGAATTGCACCGTAACACTTATGATAAAAGTGGGTGCAGCAGTTAAGTGCAAGGCCTCAGCGGTCAGTCTGTCCAGCCCACATCCTGGTTTGGCTGCTTACGAGTCTTGAGATCTCAAACAAATTCCTCCCAGAGACTCAGTTTCCTCACTCCAAAGTGATGATTCTAATAGCTCCTGCCTCAGAGTTGTGATATTAGATAACAGATAATCAGATAATAATTTTGATTATTATATAATAATTACACAATCAATTGGATGCAAATTAATAAATGGGTAATTAGATAAAAATATGATAATGCATATAAATGTTCAATAAACATTAGTGGCAGTGGTGGTGGTGGTGATATTGATAATTGTGGTGATAACAGTGGTGATATTGATATGGAGATGATGATGGTGGTGATGGTGGTGGTGGTGATGGTGGTGGTGGTGGTGGTGGTGATGGTGGTGGTGGTGGTGGTGATGGTGGTGGTGGTGGTGATGGTGGTGATGGTGGTGGTGATGGTGGTGGTGATGGTGGTGGTGATGGTGGTGGTGGTGGTGATGGTGATGGTGGTGATGGTGGTGGTGATGGTGGTGGTGATGGTGGTGGTGATGGTGGTGGTGGTGGTGATGGTGATGATGGTGGTGATGGTGGTGGTGATGGTGGTGGTGATGGTGGTGATGGTGGTGGTGATGGTGGTGATGGTGGTGGTGGTGGTGATGGTGGTGGTGGTGATGGTGGTGATGGTGGTGGTGATGGTGGTGGTGATGGTGGTGGTGGTGATGGTGGTGGTGGTGATGGTGGTGGTGGTGGTGATGGTGGTGGTGATGGTGATGATGGTGGTGGTGGTGATGGTGGTGGTGGTGGTGGTGGTGGTGGTGGTGATGGTGGTGATGGTGGTGATGGTGGTGGTGATGGTAGTGGTGGTGATGGTGATGATGCTGGTGGTGATGGTGATGGTGATGACAATAGTTATTGGTTGCCTTGTAGTCACAAGGTGGTTGCTGTAGCCCCAGGCACCACGTCTGAGTGCAAACAGGAAGGCTGGGCATGGATGGCAGCAGGTATGTTTGTCCTGTTCCATGAGAAAAGTAGACATTTACTCAGAAACCCTGGCAGAACTGTGCTCACAGCCTACTGGACAGAGCGGTGTCAAAGGCCACTGCTTGCTACAAGGAGGCCTGAGACATAAGTATTTACTGCGCACATCGCTGCCCAACTTCCCTCCACAGTAACATGTTATAAATCATTGTACAATTGTCAAAGCTAAGAACTAACATTAGCACAATAGCATTAACTAAACTACAGGCTTTATTCAAATCTCACCCATTTCGCACAGCAGCCAGAGCAATCCTTTAAAAATGCACGTCACAAGAGGTCGCTCCTCTACCAAACCCTGCAGTGACTCCCATTTTGTGGGGGTTATAAGTCAAACTGTGCACTAAGGCTGGAAAGACCCAGTGGGCCTGCCCTGCCACCTGCTTCCCCGCTGTGGCTTCCCTACCCTCACCTTTGCCAGTTCCACCAGCTACACTGACCTCGGTGGTGTTGCTAGAATATTCCGGGCACACTGAGGCAGCAGGACTTGGCCTTGGCTGGTCCCTCTGCCAGGAATGCTCTTCCCCCAGATGGTCACAGTTAATTCTCTCAGCTAATTCACCAAAGGTCACCTCCTAGGCACCACCCGACCTTGTCACAATTCCAGTTCTCCTCATCGTTCCCGCGTACGGTGCCCATCACCTTCCAGTATGCGCCACGCTTTCCTTGGGTTTACGCCTCTGGGTTGCTGCCTCTCTGCCATGGAGCCCAGGCAGGCAGGCGTCTGGTCTGCTTTGCCCGCTCATGTGTCCCTAGCACCTAGGACACAGCCTGTCCCTAGACGTCCACAGGCAATGTTTGTTGAGTGACCCATGTGTGTCGTTCACCATGACTGCCACCTTCTATGTCATCCACTGGCTCACATAATGTTGCAACTCACGTATGTCTGTCTGTATGTATGTATCATCTGCATGCATCATACACGCTCTGCCTCCATTCAATTCTCATACCCCTGACCTGACTGCCCAGCTAGATGGTAAGTGCAGAGGTGACATCTATGCTTTGGCCGTGCCCGCTCTGGCCCAGCCTATGGTTTTCCTGGGGAGGCTTCTCGCCCAGCTCTTAGTCCACGTGGTTCTGGTCGGGCTAACATTTGTCCCCACCCCACAGATGGATGTGCGACCCCTACCTAGCTGGACAGAACATGGCAGTGACCTAGCAGCAGGGTCAGGTTTGGGGGTGCGTACTGACTGAGGCCCACTGCCCCTAGGGAAAGAAGCACCTTTCCTTTCAAGATGGCTGGAAGCTGCTGGGGCTCCTGCTGGCCACCACTGTTTGAGTCCCTGTCTGAAAATGAAAGCTGCACAGAGGAAGCCAGGGTCCCGAGATGGAGAGCATCTGGTTTGTGACAACACTGTCAGGGCACTTGGCTCCGTCACTGGACTTTGCACTTACATGGCCCGAAGGTCCTTTTTCATCTAAAATCAACCGTCCGGTGCCGTACACTGTTTGTTTACTCCCACCCTTGTTTCACAAAGGCTTTAAGGACACTCATGGAGGTACACGTGGTTGTTAAGAGGAAAACTGGGCAAATACAGCAAGACAAAAGAGAGAGAGAGAGACGGGGCAAAAGGTGGGCCAGGAGGAGGCTGGCCCACAAATGGTCCTGCTAGCATGGATGCTCACACATCTGGTCCTTCCTGGTCTCTGGAGAGCCAGGGTCACAGGGGACACCAGCTGAAAGGCATGAAAATGTGAGATTCCAGACCCAGGGCACTGGTCCTGTGCATCTCCTGTTTCTGGAACTTTCTGCATTTACTGAAAGGACTGAAGCGGTGAGTGGAAACAGCTGCACACAGAAGCCCAGAGCCCAGCTGTCATGGTCCCAGGGTCCCCTGCAGTGCTCTGCCTGACACGTGGTTTCGTAGAATCACACGGAATCACAGAAACCCTCACCAGGCCACTGCTCGCCCATGGGAGTTAGAAACATGCAGATACCTGTGAACCAGAAGAAAACCCGCCCAATTTCCACTCAGTTTCTGGGTATGTTCTGTTTCGTGCCACACGCATGGTGTGTGCAAAGCAGACTGTGTTCTCCTCACCGACTGGTTTACGTCCTGATGTTCAGATGCCCCCTGCGGCTAAGAGGTCCTGCACACAGCTTTGCACTTGCAGGTGACTGTTGGGGATACACTGAGTGACAGGGCTCGTTACTTTGAATGGTCTGCCCTCCTCAGCGGCAGCCCCTCGGCTCCGTGGTCCAGCCCACACACTGGCCTGTCACTCCCTGTGTCCCCTCAGGCACCCACTGCCAGTCCAGAGCTGGAGTGCTATCATCGTCACCAGGAAGTCACCTCTTCCTGCACCGGTCACTTTCCCAGAGGCCTGGACGCCACCCCTATGCCCCCCACCGGAAGCTTCTCTCGTGCCCCTTCCTCCTGCCCAGGTGAAGTTCCGTTATCGTCACCCCCTTGCAAGTCTCTAACATCCCTGTCCCCCCACCCTCACCCCTCGTCCCTGTTATGTGCCAAACCCAACTGTCTGCTCCACACTCGGTCCCCAGCTGGGAGACGTGGCTTCAGGAAAACGTGGTCACCCTGTGGGCGTCACGTTACTTCCATAGTGAGAATAAGTGTGTCCTGGTTATGTCTCCTCTGTTGGTTTATTCTCCTTCTCATCCAGGTGACTCTCATGCTCATTAAACTGTCACGGTCCCCAATATCGAGGTGGGAGAATCCCCTGAACATAAGGTGCTGTGTCTGCTCACGACGCCCGCCCTTGGGTCCCAGCTGGGCCAGCGCGGCCACTCCTGTCCTGCGTCCCTTCTCTTCTCCGCACGCAGCACTGCATAGACCAGCCTCTCCCACCCTTCATGGGTCGTCGCTGCCACCGTCACCCCTTCTTGGAAAACCCTCCTAAGACTCCACTTCTGTTTTCTGCTAGTTTCCCATTTTTTTGCTCCTTTGATTAAAAAGGCTCGTGGAATGCTTTTCTCTGTGCATTGTCTCCCCTTCTCCACAGCCGGCCAGTTTTCATTGTCACTACGTCACTGGAACTGCTCTTGTCACCCAGTGGTCTGTTCTCAGTGTGTCTCTGATCACGAGCAACACTGTACACAGGTGACCAGCCCTTCTTCTTGGCACACGTGGCTTCTGGCCCGTCCTCCCTCCCACCCTAGAAACCCGATGCCCCAGGATGCAGCCTGCGTCCTCCGTTCTCTGCACACGTGCCCCAAGTGACCTTGCTTTTGCGAGCCGCCCTCCACGCTGACTCCCAAGTGAGGTTCCAAGAAGGACGTCGCCTGCACCTCGTACGGCCACTCCTCATGCCCCCCTGGAGGTCTTGGCGGCTCATGACTTGTCCCCAACAGATGTACTCATGTCCCACTCTTCTCCACCTCGGGACTTGCGAAACGATGCCAAGCCCCCCGGCCCCCACCCCTTCCACGTCCATGCCCAGCAGCTGCGTCTGGATCCACCTTCATACTGTGTCCCAAACCTCACCATTTCCTCGCCCGCTCGTCACAACACCTCGTCTGCTTCACCACCACCCTGTGCCTGCATGTCACAGCCACCTTCCCGCTCTCCCTGCTTCCAGTCTTCCCGCCACGTGCTGTTCTAACATAAAGCACAGCATATTGCTTCCTGAAGCCTCCCTGTCCTCCCATCACATCAGATTGAAGGGCAAACTCTTCCCCTGCATGAGCCATGCTGTTAACGCCCCAATCGCTCTGACAACCGTCCTCCCTTCAACACACTTGCCCAGCCACTTTGGGCCTTTGCTCAGTTTTGGAAATGCTGGCCTGGCCTGCCTCAGGGCCTTTGCACTTGCTGCTCCCTCCGCCAGCATTTTCCTGGGCAGGATCTTCACTGACTTGCTCACTTCTTTCATTCATTGTTCTGCAAACATCTTCTCAGAGAGACCTTCCCTGGACCCCAACCTACAGTGACCTCCCACCCCCACCGTCTGTCCTCCTGACGGCTTTAATTTTCTTCATAGCTCTTATCATGTCTGTGAACATGCTCCTTCCCATCTGCCCGACTGAATGGAAATCTGAGCACAGGCCACATCTTTGGTGCGTTCACACTGGAACCCCTCGTGTCTGGAACAGTTTCTGGCACACGGTCGACACTGAATAAACGCTAGTGGGTCGAGTAGACGGTCACATTTATTGAACACGTATTTGTGCCCAGACATGGGATAGGGTGTGCGAACACTGGTGAGTGACACGGTTCCTGCCCTCACGGAGCTCAATCTCCACCTGCACTTCTTGCCGTGTGTCCTGGGACCAGTCGCACCAGCGTCATCTGGGGACTCATTAGAAAGGCAAGTTCTCGGCCCCGCAGAGCCTCTGTGTTGGCAGCCTTGGGGGCAGGCATCCCCATGTTTCACAAGCCCTCCTGGGGGTCCTCGTGGAGCAGTGAGACCCAAGCAAGGGTGGCAGTCCGGGCGCCATACCCTTAGCAAACGCAGACAGTTTAAAGGAATCCTTTGTTACAGGTGAGGCTGCAGTGCCAGCACAAATAAACCCCACACAGCTGTCATTTTCCATTTTCTTATCCTGTTCCTTTTGTAAAGGGAGTGAACTAATATTCCCAACAGGAAGGAAAGAAAAACAAAAACCAAACACAAAGGCAGGTCCAGGACCACGGGAGGTGTAGCCTGGCTTAACCAGTTCTCTCAATCCAGTGAAACCTGGCTGTGCGTCTCGGGGCTGGCCCACGCACCGTTTAAACTCAGCATCAAACACTTTGGAACAGCAGGCCCAGAGTGCCCAGTGGCAGCCAGCAGACAACAGGGGTCACTTCCCGAACAAGGGCCTGGAAACGCCCGTGAAAAGTCAGCCTGGGCCAGTGAGCGCTCCCCGCCCCGTCCAGCGTGTCTGCTGGAGGCTGGTCGTCCGGGGCCATCAGTGGAAACAGCGCGCTCTGTTCCCCCGCCCCCCCAACAGCGGTCACCCCAGAGGCACCGTGACTTATGCTGTGGACATGTCCCCTGGGGGTGGTGCACTGAGTGGGCCCGTGTGGGCCAGTGCTCAGCCTCAGACCTGTATCAGCTGACATAGCAGCAGGGGGCACTTAGAAAAGTGGCCTTAATCTCATGTTAAAACTTGGAGCAGGGAAAAAATGAAGGAGAAAGAATAGAGTGACAAGCTTTGGTGCAGTGAAATTATTGGCTGTTTCAAACCTTCCAGGATGTCAGCTGAATCCCATATGAAAACAGTTAAACCCTCTTCTGAGAGAATCCAGCTAGAATATGATAGGGGAGGTGGGGTGGAAAATTCTGTAATTACTGTGTTCATATTTCACGGTAAAATATATTCACGATTAGCTGTCTCCTAATGGAATGGTACGTGTGTCCAAAACACTGGGCCTGCCTGGCTGGGGAGGAGGAACAATTTAATTAGGCCCCAGAGGGAGTTTCTTCAGAGCTCCTTGTCACAGAGCTAGTCCTGCGGCCCCGGCACAGCTCTGAGCTTCTGCCACCAGTCGGCTGGAGCTGGCTCTCAGCCGTCCCCGCCCCCCCAGGTCTGCACGAGGCGCCCCAGGCTCCGCTCTGCACAGAAAGCCCCTGTGGACTGCACAGGCGTCCCCTGACTGCAAACCAGCCAGTTTTCCCGAAAATACACACAACGTTAAACCACAGGCCGAGTTTTCAATGTGTTGTAAACATTCTCACAGCGAGAGCAAAAATAGCCCACTTTGATTCATTGCCTGCCAGGGTGAGCTCTGGAGGGTGGGCAAGAGGAGCAGGAGCAGGGGAGGGAGGGAGGGGGAGAGGGAGGGAGGGGGGGAGGGAGGGAGGGAGGGGGGAGGGAGGGAGGGAGAGGGGGAGGGGGAGGGAGGGGAGGGAGGGGAGGGGAGGGGAGGGAGGGAGGGAGGGGAGGGGAGGGGGAGGAGGGAGGAGGGAGAGGGGAGGGAGGGGAGGGAGGGGAGGGAGGGGAGGGAGGGAGGGGAGGAGGGAGGGGAGGAGGGAGGGGAGGAGGGAGGGGAGGAGGGAGGGAGGGGAGGAGGGAGGGAGGGAGGGAGGGGGAGGGAGGGGGGAGGGAGGGGGAGAGGGAGGGGGAGGGAGGGAAGCAGAGGGAGGGCTTCTCCAGGGAGTGAGGACCCTCTGTGCCATGGAAAGTTCCACCTTCTGGACCCTCCGGGGGACATGCCAGCAGCCCAGCTGGAAGCAGCTCTGGTTGGGAGTGTGAGTGGCACAGGCAGGGCTGCTGGGCGCTGGACATGAGAATACACTTGAACTTAGGATTCCTGCAATAGGAGCAGCAGCGCAGAGGGTGCCCACTGAGGCCTGGGATGCATTTCCCAGTATTATCGTAAAGCAATGAGGGTTGTCGTCCGGGGTTTCTCATACTTAGTGACAGAGTGAAACCTGGCCAGGTCCAGACTGCAGAGAGGGAAAAACTAGAAGAAATGGTGTTTAAAATACTTAGAGTGCACATATATAAGAGAAAAAGACACTCAAAAGAAATAACGCTGATATGAAAAATTTAATGTTTTCCTTTGATGTAGGTAACAGTACTTTTCTGTTTTCCTCATTGCACATTTATAGAACGTGACAGTCAGGTCCTTTCACAAGGGCACTTTTTTTTTTTTTTTTTTTATTAAATTTATTGAGGTGACCAACCAATGTTCATTGCAGCTTTGTTTACAGTGGCCAAGACATGGAAACAACCAAAATGTCCTTCGATAGATGAATGGACAAGGGCACTTTCAACGGGGGTTAAGAAACCTTCAGCGGCATGATTTCATTGCACCCTCATTAGGCCCAGATTCTTTGCAGCAGCTCCCAGCTTTCAAAGGCCTGTGCCCCAGGCCTCACAGACTCAGTGTCAGAGTGACAGCCACAGTCCGCCCTCACATGTGTGCTATTTATGATTCAGGCACATTACAGATTGCAAAGGAAACCCTGGCTTTCCACTCCAGCCAGATTCTGGGTTCAGATCTGTTTCGCAGCTTCTTAATTGTGTAACTTTGGGCAAGTGCTCTATTTCGTCTGTAACTGAGTTTCCTCATTTGTAAACTGGAGAAGACAGGGAGAGCAACACCGACCACAGAGGCCGGGGTGGCGCTTAGATGAGCTGATGCAAAGTGACGTCCTGGCATAACTGCCCATGTAAGGGCCCTGGAGACGTCATTCTGAGCCCATCACCATCCCACACCCAGTTTTTATTGATACACTGCTGGGTGCCATCCTGCTCACCACGGGGAGTTTGCCACCACAGTCCCCTTTGCCTGGAGTGTTTCTCTCCTGATGGCTTGATCAGACGAACCTTTCGGGTCTTGGCTGCGACGTTGTTTTTTACGAGCAGCTTCCTCTGAGCCTCCAGCACAGATCAGAGTCTCAGTGTCCCAAGCGCCTCTCCTTCACAGCGTCGATCAGAGTTTGTTACTATGCATCTGGCTCTTGTTGCTCGACGACTGCGTGCCCCTCATGACCAGGTGCCCCGTCAGAGCGAGAGCCAGGCAGGAGCTGCTTTACAGCCGTCCTCAGTGACCACAGAAAGTAGATGCTCAGCAAATAATTGTGGCCGGACCAGGGGCTGTGTGGTCCCCATGCTGAGCATTAGTGATGAAAAGACCAAAGCCCCTGCCCTCGGGGAGCTTGCAGTCCAGCAGAGGCTGGAGTCAGGGTGACACTGAGGGCCGACCTGAGGCAGGGACAACGGGCTGGCTCCCCTGGGCCACTGGCCTGATGTCCTCGCTTGGCAGCCTGCAGCCAGGCCTGGTCGGGCCCAAGGACCCACGAGAACCTCGCCAGTAAAGCAGGATGGGGGGGCCCCACAGCATCACTCGGGGTCCCCGATTCACATGGTCGCTGTGGCCCAGTGTTGGCAGGATGCCCCACGACGTTTCTCCCCGTTCTCCCTCCTGGGCAACTTCCTCAGGCTGCTACTGGTGGAGCTTCTGCAAAACTCTCTCTTCCTGCCGAACAATTTCTCATTTCAGTTGTGAGCTCATAGCTCTTTGCTCTTTGGCATTTGGCCCAGGTCCCCGGTGGCAGGCGTGACACGGGGCTGCATCACGACCATGGCTGGCGTCTCACCCCCGGCATATGCCATCGTCTGTCTGCCATGTGGAGGGATGTGAACGGTCCTGGACTTCACCTCACATCTCAGTCCACTGAGCCTGGCGCCCCACCCCCGCTCCCTTTCACACTCACCAGCACGTCACCCACGTGCATGTCTAAGTGGTGGCTGTCACGGCAAGTGGGTCCTGGAGTGTGGGCTGCAGGTTCCAGACTCTGGTCTCTGCCCCTCGCTGTCCGTGTGACCCTGGGTTAAGTCCTTAACATTGGGCCCTGGTTTCTCCTGCGCTTCACTGACGACTGTCACCTGCATCACCAGGTGGCTGGGATGTTCAATGTGACGACGTGTGTGGAGCACGGTTGTGACAGGAATGAAGACACTGCTGACGGCTCCTCAGCTGGACGTCAGGTCGCATCCAGCAGCTGCGTGAACCTTGTCTGACGACACATCCAGGGTGCAGCACCGATGGGCCTGAGTCGTCCCTGCAGGAGACCCCTTCAACGCCAGTCACGGACCCCTACAGGCACTTTTTAAGGACAATGAGCAACATACAGTTCAAGCTGGGAAACAAGACACCAGGAGTGGGAAGCAGCGGAAACCACAGAATAAAGACCCAGCTATCGGACTCCTCAGCAGGTGATAAAAGACTGTTCTAGAATTTTTAAATGGATGCAAGGCAAGCTCGGGAACAGCTATGAACCATTACCAAGCTCTAAGAATGGCTGTTCCACTGAGTGTGGCCTCCAGCCAGCCCGCCGGCCCACTTTCAGGTTCAGGTGTGGGCCTGGCTGTGAGCCCTCCCCTGGGGGCCCCACAACCTGCACCTGGGACCTTCCCTAGGGGAGGGTTGCTTCCATTCCCTCACGTCCTGGCCGACACGGGCAGGTGGTCTGGGACCTCAGCTTAGGGCCCTGCCACACCTCACACCTGCCCCCGTCCCCTATTTCCTAGTTCACAGAAAACAGGCCTCCAGTAAGGAAATGAATTATTTCACGGAACGGAAAACCCGGAAGGGGGCTGGTCGCTGGGGCTGGCTAGTTAGCAGCCCCACACTTTTGTTTCTGCCCTGCTGTGCACACTGCTGCCTTCACCCATCACCTCAAGGTGGCCGTGAGGGGCAGTGGAAGTGTGTGTGTTACCCCCAGCAGGCAGAGAAGAGGCTCCCTCAAAACTGCGGATAAAACTCTTTCCCTCAGTCTGATTGGGCCATCGGTCACGTGACCACTGCTGTCTAAAGTGATTTCCTGACTGGCTACGTCTGAATTCCTGGACCAGACAGAGGCCAGGAAGAATTACTTATGTAAATTGCTTAGACCGGTGATTCATGGGCCTCCAAGGGCCTGACACTGGCTTGTGAGGAAACTCAAGGGGCCGTTGTCCTCCTCACGGAGATTTCGGGACACAGTGGATGAGGAGCTCAATGTCTTGGGCAGCATGAAAGGACTGCAGTCCAGTCTCTTAAATCGTGGCCTGTGCTCTGATCTGCAGGGCATTTTGTGCAACAACAGCTTCACTGAGAAGACGCCAAATACCGCAGAGCTCACCCATGTAAAGTGACAGTCCAGTTATTTTTAGGTCACTCAATACTGTGCACCTACGACACCATCAATGTAGGACCATTTCAGCATCCCTCTCCCTGCCAAACGCAGCCCTATGGCAATCACTCGGCCTCGCCCGCCACACCTACTTCCTGTCTTTGTAGATTTGTCTGCTCTGGGCACTTCAGGACAGCTGCAAGGGGACAACCTGGGGCCTCTGGTGAAGGCATCTTGAACTCGGCACGATGGTTGCAAGGCTCCGCCTGTTGTTGCATGCCTCAGACTTCATTTACTTTTAGTGCAAACAGTTTCCCGCTGCACGGGCAGACCCCACGTTATTTATGTGCCCATCAGGTGACGGACACTGGGCTGTCCCCACTTTCAGCTGTTTACATGCTGCTTTGGGCATCCATGTACACGTGCAAGGACATGTGTTTTCGCTTCTCGGGGGCACAGCTAGGAGTGGATAGTGGGGTCATATGGTCACTCTGTGTTTAAACTTTTGGAGAACTGCCAGATTGTTTTCCAAAGCCTTTTACATTCTTATCTGATCTGCAGAAGCAATTTCCGTTCACAACTGAGTGCCCCGTAAGTCCCTGATTTGCACATAAAGCAGGTATTTCTGCACAGGGTTTTTCCCAGGCTTCAGCCACGAGGACCCGAGGGAAGGCTGCATGATGCTGTTTGGAACTGGTCCATTCGGTCACCATTGCGAAAAAGTCACATGGTGGCAACCGCACGGCTGTTTCGTGCTGCCAGCAAACATGACTTCTGTCTGTCCACACCAGCGGCCAAGCAGACATGATCTGCCCAGCACCCAGGGGTCATGTTTGGTTGTCTGGGAGGTGGTGGGAGGTCTCCTGGCCTCTAACAGGTGGAGCCCAGGGGCGCTGCAAACACCGTGCAATGCAGGACCCCCCAGCAGAACTGTCCTGCACGACATGCGAGCAGAGCTAAGGCTGTGGGTGGCACTTTGCATTGTCTCCCCAGTGCAGCCCCCTACTAGGTATTACCGCGTCAGTGGGGCACTGCTGGGCGTTTCCAGATCGATGCACACACGATTTTATTATCTGCCCTTCACCCAGCTCAGAGCATTACACTGATTTTACAAGACAGGCGTCTCTGAAATGCACCCGTGACATGGACCTGCTCTCAGGGCCACACTGGGAGCTGGGCTGGGCTGTGTCGGGGGCAGACGCCACGGGGCACTGGGCTGAGGAAGGAGGGAGAGGTCACTGACTGCCCCTTTCCCGACTGCTCAGACACCCTGTTCACCTCAAAGCACCTTTCTTTCTTTGATTACACTCATTTTATTACATTCATTCTTTGCAACCAAAGATCCAGAAATAAAGCAAACACCGGCTGGAAGGTAACTCTAAGTGTGGCATTGTCATAGCTTAAGGAGGGACGGCCACTGATGTGATGTGAGCCTGCGTCTCTCGTTGGGTGTCACCAACCGCATGTTGCCGGGGAGCGTTTCCGTCTAAGAAATGATGACAGACAGACCACTTTCCTACTGGGATGGGGCAGACTGCGCCTGTGGACAGAACAGCCGTCCTGGGAAGGAAGCTCTGACGGCCCCTCCTGCCCGGAAGTCAGCGCTGGGAACTGCCTTCCATCAGCTGCTCAGCTGCACGTCCTCGCCAGTGTGTGAAAACGAGGTGGTCCTGCCGTTGACCCGTCAAGCATTGCACGCGACACCCTCAGTGTCCACGCGAAACTCAGTGCCCACGTGTGCATGTTGTGGTCAAAATTCAAATTCCCAGATTCGCCCCAGGGGCAAGTCTCAGGCCTGGCGGGTGCCTGGGACCTGGAGTTTGAGCAGCTGCCTCCTTCCCCCTCCCACTCCCTTCACTCCCTTTGAGTCGAGCGTGGAGCACCCACGTTAGACATGAGGACGCGGGTCCTGACTGGGGCAGGGGTCTGGGGCGGAGCAAAGGTGCCCCTGCCACAGAGCCTGGGCGGCCCCTGCGGGCTGGCCCTCCCTGCGGTGGGGCGCGTGGGGCGCGTGGGGCGCGTGGGGCGCGTGGGGCGCGTGGGGCACGTGGGGCACTGGGGCGCGTGGGCGCGTGGGGCACGTGGGCAGGTGGGGCGCGTGGGGCGCGTGGGGCACGTGGGGCACTGGGGCGCGTGGGCCGCGTGGGCCGCGTGGGGCGCGTGGGGCCTCGGCCTGCGTGGCGCTACCAGACCCTGTGCCGCTCAGTAAGATTTCTGGAACTGGCCCCAGTTAATCGATGTTTACCAAGGGGCGGCAGGCCCCAGCCGTCAAGGGACGACGTGCACAGCACATGGGGTTTGGCAACGCAGAGGGAAACGCAGTGTTCACCTCTCCAGGGTGTCAAGCCACTGACCGTGTCAGCTGCCTGGTGAAAGGTGTGCCGGGGCCTCAACCCATAAAGCCCGGGGTTCCAGGGACTGACGGGTGCATCTGCAAGCGTTTATAACCCTGAATGGCTGAGGTTGATGTGTTTCCAGGAGACTCACATGTGCAGGAGAAAGTGCGTTTCCACTTCAGGCCCCAGGGGACAGGCTTGGTCACCCGCCCACCCTGAAGGGCTCCTGAGCCCACAGAAGATGGAATGGCCACAGACGCGTCATCTCAGGGGTCTACCCAGGTGACTGCCACTCACGAGAGAGAGGGAGAGGCTGCAGGGGAGGCCCTGCCTGGAGACACGTGGCGGTTTTGTTTCTCCTTGGTGAGAAGGGCAGGGCTGCAAGGCCCCAGGAGGTACCGCAGTGTTTGGGAAAGCAGAGCAGACAGTGCCTCCTGCCAAGGCGGGAGCTGCCCTCAGCAGGGACTGGAGACCATCTCGGGGACAGGGACGGTGCCGCTTCTTCATGGACAGCAAACGTCACCACTGTCCTTCCCTGGCCGGTGACAGACATCACCAGTGGGTCATAGCACACCGTTCTCCAGGCAGCCATTAGCAGCCCATTGGAGTTACCGCTCCAGATGAGGAAGAAGACGCCCCTGAACGCAGAGGAGAGCCGAGCACGTGTCAGGCTGGACGAAACGTAGGAACCAGCCTGATGTCCCAGAGCGGTTCCGAAGTCTCATGAACCTCGGGGGTGGGGGTGGGGAGCGGTTCTCTTCTTCCTCCTAACGACTGAGAAACCTGAATATCGGGTTTATACCGCTGATCATAAAAGCAGCTATTATGTATCCAACCATGTCGGTGCACTGGGCTGCTTTCGTGCCATCCGTCCTTGTCATTGCAGTGAGGTGCTGGCCTTCCTACTTTGTAGAGGATGGAACTGGGGTTCAGAGAAGTTAAGGAACTGGCCTGCAGTCACACAGCTTGGGAATGGCTAAGCTGATGCTCACACTGAGAAGTCTGACCACACAGGATCAATTTTAAGCTGCCACTCAAAGCCCAGACCTGTGGCCCTAAGGTGACCTCCCCAGGCTGGGTGCACTTGGGGCCGTGCAGAGGCACAGCCTGGGACAGGCTCCCTCAGAGCTGTATGTCCTACACTCCCCATGCGGAGGTTTCCACAGTCCACCGTCTACACCACCCACCGTCTCCCTCCCTGCTGTCTGCGGAAGGAGAAGCAGAAATTGTAAGCTGACACACTTCACCCTGGTCACTTCCATGACTTACGAGCATACATCAGGCACACAGCTGCCAAACACTCCTGCATGACACTCACTCTCCTCGGCTGCCAGCTGCCCGTGAGGCTGGAAGGAAAGCTGAGGCCAGCTCTGGGGTCAGCCGCACCAACAGATGGACGATCTGAGGGGACAGTCCCTCCCTGCCCGGCATCTGCTAGGCCTGGCACGCCTGCTCTGGCTGGATGGCGCGTGACCCAGCTAATCCTACTGGTCGTCCTGCTTCCAGCTGTGTGGTGTCACTCAGACCCACCCTTGGGGTGGCTCCTGCCAGCAGAGGGTGGCGTGCATGGCGGTGGGTCCGACGTCGGCACACAAGCCCTACGCATGGCTGAGGGAGCCCCTGCAATGCCTGGGTCCAGGCAGCTTACTGATAAAGCCATCTCTCTCCAGGCTCTTCCCTTTTTGGTGTTTGTCATCGGACACCAAAAACACTCGTGTGTTTGCTGTGGTTCCCTAGAGCTGTCCGACTGCCACGCCACAGGGAGAAAGGACATGGGGTTATCTTACATCCTTACATCGTCCAATTAGCTCTCCAGTGGTTACTGAGAACCTACTATGTGCCCGTCAGCATTATCGGGGTGCTGCCAAATCAGTGGTGGAAAAACAGTTTCATTAGAGCCACATGGAGTGTGCTGTCTGCTGGGGAAGGCTGAAAAATAAGCCCATTAGGAACAGATTGGTATGACTGGAATTTGAGCAAAGCTCTCCGGGAAAAGAGTGTTTCAGGGGCTGACATGTGAAGACCCAGGAGCAGGAAAAGCTCTGCTTGTTGCAGGAACTGGGTGGTACCTGAGCTGGAGTGTCACTGCCGTGGGGAGGGGGCAGGAGGTGGCAGGGCAGTGAGCGCTGGCTAGGTTTCCTTTGAGGTTTGCTGGAATACACTGAAGGCTTTGCAGCAGGAAGAGGGCATCATCTGGGCGACGTCTGAATATCACTTGTTTTTCTGAGGTGTGGACAGTGTTTGGACGGGGCGAGAGCAGATGGAGTAAGAGACGCGGTGCCACAGTCCTTCAGGAGAACTAAGGTGGCTGTGATGGGAATGGGGAAAAGTCAGAGGCCTCTCGTGATCTTTCTGCTCACGTGGGAACACGGTGACGACAGGTCGATGACCTGGGTGACTAACCTTCTCCACTGTGAGTTCAAAAGTTCTTTAAAAACCTAATTAGAAACTGCACTCCCAGTAATGTATTATGTGGGAGCAATCAGACAACACAGATTTTGTATACGAACGCTCACTGCAGGGCCGTCTTTATAACAGCAAAAAGTTATGGTCTGAATGTCCCGAACACCCAACCTAGGAGCCTGGCTAACATTTCACTGCTAATGTGTATAAGGGGATTTTATGGAACAATTATGAAAGATGGAAAGTAAATCAACTTGTCGATATGATGAACAGATATTTATAATGTAGAAACTGAGTGAATGAAGCTGATTTAAGATGCATGTGGACAATTTGACGTCATTTTTGGGGTCACATCTGCAAAGAAAAACCATCTCTCAGGCGACACCCAGCCAAATTTTAACCATGGTGAACACCAGGTGGGAGAACTCAGGGGCAGTTATGGAATTTTTTCCTCATTTCTATTTTCTGTTTATTACTATGTACTAAAGTAAGACTTTGTATAATTTTAAGAAGCGAATCTAAATCATTTCCTGTGTGTCGGTAGTGGATTGGCGGTAATGAACTACATATGCAAACAAAGACGTCCTCGTGTGCGTTACCGTAAACATGCCCTTTGCTCTCTGAGCAGGGAAACGCCTCGTATCCCCTCTTCTGCTCTTCGTGCTTAGACTCCCCGTTTGCTTCCTGCTGGAGTCCTGCCCACTCTCTGCTCCTTGAACCTAAATCCAGTCTCCCAGAACCGTGGTGACCACGTAACTCCTCATGCAAACCAGGACACGCGAGGATGAAGGGGGGGCCAAGTCGTGCCACAGCTCCGGGCACACGCTGGTGTCGTCACAGCCAGATCAGGACGTCTGGCCAACCTCCTGCTCGTTCGCGTCTCCTCTGCAGGCCGCTCGGCCATTGCGAACGCTGATCGATCTTACAGCTCATCCTTAGACGAGTGAGCGAGACTGATAAACACGCCTTCTCCCGTGGTTATTTACGTCTTTGACTGTGACTGGCCCCTTCCTGGCTGACCTCTATCTTGGGGGGCACAGGGATGGCAAGCTCTGTATCGCCGCCCACCCTCCCTGTCTCCAGCCACACAGCGTCTCATATGTAATAAATGCCCCAGCGGTGGTCTCTTTATTTAGCGGGGCCGTGACTGTCTCCCCCAGGCAGGTGAAAGCATCCACACAACGTGCTCGGGTCACACAGAGCTCCGCCAGCCCTGCCAGGCCCGGCCGGGTTCCTGCTCCCTGAGTCGGGGGGCCCTGCGGACCTGCTCTCACCCAAACAGTGCAAATTGGGAACAAATGCTTCTGGAAACGTCACGTGTCTGGGGGTGGGGACCCGTTACAGGTTTGCAAGCCACATGGCAGTTTCAAGTTTTGCTATACAGGCTCAGGAGTGAAAGTCAGATGTGATTAAAAATACACGTCTTACAGATGTCTGGACGCCGTTCAAATCCCCAAAAGTGTGATAGGAAACCCAATTGCTTTCCAGATTTTTAGGGCGGAAAGGAAAGCCCATCGTCAGCCCCTCGTCTCTGCACTGAACGGGTCTGTCCCAGGGACGCTGAAACGTCTTCTGTTGCCCCAGCTGCTTCTCTGCCCTTCCAGCGGCCCTGACACTGAAAGCAGGGACACGTGACAGGTCCCAGGGGATGAAAGTCTGTCTTATTTTTAGTTTAAGCTCAGTAAGCGAGGTAAGCACAACACGCACATAAATAATTTATGGAAACGAAAAGACCCTGCACACTGCCTCCCGGATACCAAAACAGAACAAAGTCCTTTTCTTTCAATGTTTTCCTATATTCTCTTTTTTAAAAAGAGAATTTAAATTTTATTTATTTTACTTATTTTTCCCCCCACAAACCTTCTCTAACCATATCCAGCTGTCTGGCCTCGTGTGTAATAACCTGTTTACTCATCGTCATTTAAACATATAATCTGAACATCTGTCTCCTACCCCACTATCTGTTCTCAGTCTCCATTTTAGCTTTAACTTGAAGCCAACAGGCTCTTTCTCTGGGGCTCAGGAGTTGCAGGGACCCCAGGGATGTTTGCTTGCGCTGGGCTTGAGAAGTACGTTTAATTTAAAAATTCATACCCCACCCCCACCCCACCCCCGAAGAAAAAGGGGGAAAAAATTGGTCTCTGTTACATAGGCAGAGAACAAAATGGGAAAGAAAGGCACTTTGTTTGGCCAGACAAAGACGGGCTATCAGTTTTCATAAATCTGCTTCCCCGGGCAACTGCTCGCGTCTGGTACGAGGTCTGCTCCTCGGAACTTACATACCAGAAAGGGGTTCCCCTCGTCTCAGAAGCTGAAGAAAGCCCTTAACAACAGTGTACGTATAACTTAAGTAACAGACATTTGATTCATTTCAAAGGTTCTATTTTACGAAGGGGGGTCATAGGGGTGGGAAAGTGGTCAGAGCCAAACAGGAAAGTTTGAAACGCAACTTATGCCAACACACTTCCCGGTTTTCAGAGAACAGCCTTTGCGACCACAGTGTGTGAGTGTGTGAGTGTGTGTGTGTGTGTGTGTGTGTGTGTTTATCCGCTTGCTAATTACACGATGGACATTTAAATTACGCTAATTAAACCATGAGAACCTGGCACGTCTTAAACAGGACTGGCAATGTGTGATCACAACTATTTTCCATGTTGGTGAAATATCGCCACCATTTACTGTTTTCTAGGCTTAGAAGTTTTTCCCTGGTTCTTTTCCTTTCTCCCCTCCAGTTGTAACCACTGACCAGCTAACATTCTTGTACAGGAAACGCGACGGCCCATACACAGCGCGCCCAGCGTGCACGTACGCAGCCTGCCCACGGCGAGCCGTTTCCTCCAGACAGGCCTCGTGTTTCAAGACGGCTGACAGACACACAGCTCATTCGTCAACGTGGTCCTGCACGGCACCGAGCACAAACAGCACAGATCCGTCAAACAGCAGCTGAGAGAGGCTGAGACTCGGATTTTAAACCTGAGTCGTCCCTGTGTGTCCTTGTTTGCTGAGGGTCCCCGGCTGGGCGTCAGGGCATCTCGACCGGGGACCTGAGCTGGTCAGTGAGCTCAGTGGCTCCGTGGGCCTGGGAGACATTAGGCTTTGCTGGCCTCTGTCCTAGAGATTTTGACCGGGCAGGATGGGGTGGCTCCTGGGGACACACATTTCCCCCAGGAGCTTCAGCTAACCCTTATGACAGGCTCTCGAGGGCAGAGCTCGCTGAGCCCCGCTGCCCACAGGCCTGGAGGACGTGAGAAACGCTGTGACCCCCAGGGAGGCACGGGCACCCTAACGCTCCAGAAGCTCTCTCTGGCCACGTAGTGACCACCCCTGTCTGTCATACGTCCACAGCCCGAACTCCATTTCATTTTGTTTTATTCCATCGTCCCTCTGGGCAGCTGCACATCGCCTGTTATTTCACGTGCTCTTAGTTCAGGGAGCTGTGACTTAGGGTGAAGTGGCTGAAACAACGGTCTGGCCAGTGGGTGCTTAGGCTTCTGGGAAAACACGCAGGCTCCCGAGCCCCCAGACCAGCAGCCAAGGCTGCTCTTCACAAGTGCGACCACAGCACCCCCCTGTGCAGTCCAGCAAGGCCGCCGGGAAGCCCGGTTCTGGTTCTGACGTAGGACGGCACCCGGTGGTCGCCACAGTAGGCGTGTTGGTGAAAAGCCTGGTTCAGGAAGGGAAAGAGCTGGTGCGAGTCCTGGCCCTTCTGCTTACGCCCTGCGTGTGCCGGGCTTTTTTTTTTTTTTTTTTTAACTCTTTGAGCCTTAGTTTCCCCGTGTGATAAATGGGAATAAGAAGAGGTCTTGCCCTGTGGTGCTTGGCATATCAGCCCCACACTGGAAACGTTAGTTTTCATCTTTGAAACGGCTTTAGGGGGGTAGTTATTTTTGTTCTGTTTTTAATCGAGATAAAATTCACCTGATACAGAATTCAGCCCTTTAAAGTGTGTAGGCGATAGTTTTGGTTCGGGGCTGGCTTGTGGCTTTGGGGGTTGTGTTGGTGTTTGCAGGGCCAGGACGCTTACCCAGGGGCAGTCTATGTAAATACAAGCCAGTGGCGAGGCTTGAGGGTCTCCTTTCCTGCTGGGTGCAGGTGGGCCTGGCCTGTGGGAGGCCCAGGGCTGGGCCTGCAGGAGAGTTTGCTTAGATGGATCTCCTCTGCTGAACTCTAGAGCTGCTTCCCGCGTGCCTCCATTTACTATTTCTCATCAGCCTGTAAGAGCTGCGGGATGTCTGAATGACACTGGTTTTCTCTGAAAACAGGTTATTGAACAGCCCACCAAGGGGGTGGGGGCTGGTGGAAAATCAGGCTAGGAGGCCTTGCTTCTAGCTCCACATCTGAATTTGGTGATTCCAGGTTAAAATGAACTTTCAGGGCAAGGGACATGGAAGTCACCTAAACCAGGCTGTGCGACCGGAGTTCAGAGTGGGGAGGCATGTGTGGTTGCTGCGGTGACGGCTTGCCTGCACACAGGGCCCGTGCGTCCTGTTCAGTGTCACTGTCTGTCATCCTGCCTGTCCTCCCCGGGCACTGCCCACAGCGTGTCCCCTCCGTAGTAGGTAAAATCCAGTGGTGTTAGAGTTATAGAGCTGATCTGCTCATTCTATACAAGCCCATTCACAGAAAATGTTTGGGGTTTTAAAACTATCTTTCCTCCAGTAACAACTTGCATTCCTGAGAGAAGAAATACACTGATAGTAGCAACACTTTGTCACGTACCCAATGAGTAAGCCTTTTGTTTTGAGTGGCCGTATTCGATGTTGGGTAACTTGCCATCAATCGTTTACTCTGAGTCACTGCTGATGACAGCAGAAGTAAATGTGACACTATATATTGAGAATCTTCCAAAGTCTGTCTATTTTTGAACATTGTATCAGGACGCCCGACACACAGTGAATGCAGAGACCTGAGTAACAGATACCTCCGCTGAAGGGCTCATTTTCCCACCGAGGCAGGGTTAGCGATTTTGAAACTACTTTCTGTGTAAACTGGGACTGAGCAAACAGGCACGCAGATTGGGGATGGCGGTCCTCAGGTTTCCGATCACTGGGGAGGGAGTTGCAAG
Source organism: Rhinolophus sinicus (assembly GCF_036562045.2). Lineage (NCBI taxonomy): Eukaryota > Metazoa > Chordata > Mammalia > Chiroptera > Rhinolophidae > Rhinolophus > Rhinolophus sinicus. The sequence goes on from NC_133759.1 coordinate 331,966, forward strand.
TACCCAAAGGGCAGAAGCTGGGAGAAATCTTATTCTGTTGAACTGGGATTGGAGATCATTGCTCTTGGAGGTCATAGTACGCTCAGTGTTTTAACATACAGAGCACTGGATACAGTTACAGACATGGACACAGAGACACACGCACATAGGAGCACATTCATATGCATATTTAGTTTTTCAGCTCTGTAGGATGGAAGGATCTAGAAGCAATAACACAGTCGTGCCACATGCAAACCTATCTTGGCTTCAAAATGCCGTTTTCCCCTGAAAGGAACTAAGACCCTTAGAGAAACAGCTGACTCCAGGAGGAGGCACAACACAAACACAAACACAAACCTAGGAGGACCGAGCACTTCGTGTCAGGCCACAAGTAAGAAGCGCTGGGAGACTCCGGGGACACCCCGGGCGCAGGCCCCAGCTCCCAGGCGCGCCCCCGGCTGCGGGACAGCTTGCGAGTCGCCACCGCTGTCAGCGAGGCTGTTATGACTGTCGCACAAAGCAGGAAACCACGAGCGCATGAGACACAAACAAACGCTGAGCCGAGGGAAGGGGACGCTCCTCGCAGGAGAAGGGATGTCACTCGCGCAGCAGGACGGCGGCGGCAGAGACTCCCCACGCGGTGACCGTCCCCGCGCAACTGCAACAGGCAGTAGATGCTGAAACCTGTTTGATGAGCAATAGCACGACGTTCACAGTTGCACAAAACACGTATTATACTCAGCCGTCCGTGTCCTCGCGTCTGCGTGGGCGGATTCAACCAACCGCAGATGGAAAATATTTACGAAAAAACAAATCCCGGAAAGTGACAGAAGCAAAATGGATTCGCCGCGCGGAGCACGAGGCTGGTCCGCGAATGAGGTGACGTGGGGGCCGCGTCTGTGCAAACGTGGGTCCCACACAGACACGCGTGTCTGCGGCGGCGGGTCCCGGAGCAGCCCCACCGGACCCCGAGCCGAGGTGCTGAGACTCGCGGAGCGAGGGACACGTCACAGCCCGCGTGTGTTTCTCCACCCCCCGTGGAGCGACTCGTTGCAAACGGGTCTCGGCAGCGAGACCTGGTGGCCGCCACCTGGTGGGCGTCACAGTTGACACCATGGGTGAGGGGACAGCTCACGTCGGCGTCTGTGCCCACGAGTGAGGGGACAGACGCTAGAAAAGAAGCGACGTCGCCTCTACAGCCCTGCCCAGGTGAGTCACCTGACACTGGGCAGGACAGTGTCCGGGAACTCTCAGCGGCGTGTGTCTGACCATGTAATGGCCTTACGTCCGACAACGTCACAAAAGGCAGAAGCCCTGGGGCCTGGGGCCCTGTTCCGGCGACGGGAGCCAGAGGCCGGTGCCGCTGGAAAGGACACAGCGCACCCCCGCCCGGCTTGCCTTTCGCTGGCACCATGTTACCTGGGCCTCTGAGCCGCCTGCTAAATCCTGTAGATTAGGTAACATGGACTGTCAGCGTGTTTTTATATCTGGATTCTTCTACCTGGTTGCATAGGAGAGTATCCTTAGTGTTAGGAAATGCACCCTGCAGCACTGAGGGGGGACACGTGTGCTGTCCAGGGGCGCCCTCGAGTGGGAGGTGCAGGGGGGAGGGAGACCATCGCCCACCAGTGTGGCGACGCGTTAAAGCCTGGGAACTCTGCGTGGAGGTGGACACGGGACGTTGTCTGCTTCAGCCTTTCAACTTGTCTGTAAGTTCAAACTAGGTCAAAATACAAAGTTAAAAAAGGTGCGTTTCTGGCTGAATAATTTCACTTTTGGGAATCTTTTTTAGGCATGTAAGACTACAAATAACTATGAACAAATATGTTTGTCACAGCATTACTTACAATAATGAAAAATTGGAAACAATCTAAATCGGAATAATAAGAGAATGGCTGATTAGACACAAGCATTTGAAATATTATGCAGCTAGTAAAGTGAAGTTTTTTTCAAATAGATATAATTGAACAAGAAATGTAATAACAGTAATTACATAAACTCAATTATACAATATATATACAGGAGGCCAAAAAATGTATATACATTTTAAGAAAGGACAAAACTGTATTAAAATTCTAATACTGAATATATACCAATAACAAAAGATGAATACAAGTCATGTGTGTATATTTTTCTGGCTCCCCTGGTATATATATAAACCAAAGAGGAAATACATTAATATGTGGATGGAACATCTCCTTCAAGACAACAAGAACTAAAGATTGTTTCCTTAAATATGTGTGGATTTTCAAATTTGTTCATAAGGTATTTCTAATGAGAAAGAAAAAAACATTTCTAATTTTTATACCTTCTAATTTTGAGACTCTTCTCAGTTTGAAGAAGGACTAGGTTTTGAATAAAATGATTTGTCAGTCAAAACACAAAACCTATTTTAAGTACAAAATTACTTCCGTGTTGGAGACCTCAGTTTATAAACAAATAGCATGCTAATTACAAATTGCAACTTGTCAACACATTGGTGGTTAGATTAACTTTTTAGTGCATGTATTTTAAAGTAACGTGATTCCCCTTATGCTTCCTGGAATACATGTTTTCCCTGTTTCAGACTGGCTTTGCCTCTAATAAATGCAAACTCCATCCACTGCATGTCCTTCTAATTGGACAGTTTGACGATGGAAGATGCCAACCCAGCCGACGCTTTCTGTGGAGGATGGAAGTCCTGTCCACAGGGACGACAGCAAGGGCTTTTTTCTCACATTTAAAGAGCTTATAAAATGTTGGCAAGGAGACAACTTGACTGAAGATGACACAGGAGTATTTCAGAGTCGCTAGTGGTAGGCAGTTGAATTTTTTTACTGTAAAAATCTCCATGGACTTAGGAGTGAGTAGAGAATGTAGGAGTGAGGCTGTTGTAATATGAAGCCTCGATGACGGTGGCCGGTGGCAAGGAAGCACGCTGGCCACGTGCCCAGGGCTGGCAGCCTTTCCTGGCATCCTGGGGGCTTCTCTGGACTGGGCTGATGCAGGGTCCTTGACGGTTTTGGAATGGCAGCAAGTGTGCAGAATGTCCTGTGTCACTGGGAGGAGATGGTGAGAGAAGAATTCACAAGGGAACATGTGTTAAGCAAAATGAAGAAGCGCCTTGAGGTTGGGGTTCACCAGAATGGAGCTGGTCAATGAACGCCAGTAACAATGAGTGTTACTGGGCACCTGTTGTGTGCTCAGGGCTCTGCCTGCCTCGGCCCCGTTAGTGCTACTTTCTAAACTGGGAGGCTGGAAAGACCCCCAATAAAAGCTGCCTTGCAATGACTTAGGGTCTTCTGTGCTCGGCACCCAAGCGGCTCAAGAAAGCCTGCCCGCCTGGCTTGTTTACGGGAGAGACGGGTTGAGTTCAAGCAGGAGATCCCGGAAGCTGGAGGGCTTGGCAGAGGGAGGTATGAGGCAATGTTTCCATCGGGGACCAGTGGAAAGAAAGAGGCTGCAAAGCAAATCATGCTGGGCGGCTGGGTTGCCAAGAAGATGACTCACCACACAGAGCTGTTATCCGAGCCTCTGTGTTCCTTCTGAAAGGTGACACTGTTCCCGAGGTGACCTGGACTCAGGAAGAGAGCAGTGGGACCTGGAGGGTCGCTTCCTGGGGGGGCGACACGAGCCTGCACTCGGCCGCCGCCCGTGCCTCCCAGGCCTGGCGATGGGCAGCGTGGGGGGGGGGGCAGAGCTGTGGACCCCTCCCCTGAGCCCACCCAGGCTGCCTGTCCTGTCTCCCTTCTCTTCCTCCTGCACATTCCGTCCCACATGTTGAAATGCTGCTTTATTTATAGGTGAAGCTGCAAAGTCTCCGCCGAGGAGCCTTCTGTGATCCTTTTCAGGACTCACTGCTGCCAGCTCCGTGCTTCTTCTCACTTTTGTCAGGTCACACCTTGTGCTCACAATGCACGCCTTCCACTGCGGCAGCGGGTATGGATGCCGGTGTCCTCTGCTGTCGGGAAAGTGCTTTGCGGGCAGGGACCAAACCTTGTCTGCTCGTCCCCACACCATCACTCAATGCGTTGCCCAAATTAAAGATGGATAAGTATTTGTTTGTGGCCTGGAACTGAAGCCATCCCTCTGTGTCATTGCAGTTACAGGGTGAAGCCTGAGGAGGCAGGAGGCACCGAGGCAGTAGGTGATTGTGACGCCATTGGGAACAGAGCGGGCGCCGCCAGAAGGAAAGCATGGTATCCCTGACTCTGTTTCCTCTGAAATGAACCTGGGAGTTGATGTTGAGTCAGTGACGGCACTTGCAGCCACTCCAGGTGAGGGTGGCGTGCTGCCGACAGGAGAACCCTGCTTGCGAATTCAGTGTCTGCCCACCTGACGGCCACGCATCTTGGTCTCTTTGCCTGCAAAACAGGCAGAACACTCGCTCTCCCTGTGCCTGGGTTGTGGTGGTCATCGTGAGGTCACCGTGGGAAGGATCCTAAGCTCCAGGGTCGCAGGCTTGTTGCTGGGCGTCATGAGCATTTTTGGAAGCTGGTCAGAAACAGCGTCTCAGACCCACCGAGACGTCCTGGATCGGCTCCCCCTGTGATGAGGCTTCAGGCAGTTTGTACATACGTGGATGGTTCCAGAAGGGCCACTACCAAGGGCCCCAGAGTGTGAGGTGCAGTTGCTGTTCATGAGTCCGTGTGTGGAGGAAAACGGACGTGGGCCCTGCCTTACACCCCTGGAAGGGGCCAGACCGGGCACAGCAGCGGGGAGAGCACAAGGCCTCTTCTGTGGCATCGGAAGCGGGGGCACGCCAGTCCCTCAGGCCTGGGGCCCTTATGCCACTTCGGCTCAGGACTTGTTCCTCCCTTTTCCCCTCATTGAAACTCATCTGTCCTGCATTTCTTTCTCAAGCATCCCTGCCACACGAGAGCTAGGTAACGTGAAGCAGTGACTGGGTGGGTCAGTGTGTAATGGGTGCCAAGGCATCTACGCCGTTTGGCCTGTGTCGCAGACCTGCCCAAAACAGCATGTTCCACCCAGAGTGTTTAGTAGGTGGTGGGGAGTTAGGAGTGTCAAACGCTCATCAAACAGCACCAGGTGGGCTGGCCTGGCCGCTGACCACCATGCCGCCGTGGGCCCCAGAGCGGCAGGGCTGCAGCAGCGCTGAGGGGTCACAGTCCCCTGGGCAGCAGGTGCTTGGCAGGCTGGGGAAGGCTGGCGTGAGGGTGAGAGCTGCTGCACGTGTAGTACCTACTGCGCGCTGGGCACTGTGCTGGGCATTCTACCATTACAGACACGGTCCCATTTCATCCACACGCACCTCCATAATTTTCCCTATTTCACAGCACGGCAGGTGACGTTATGAAACTCGCTCAAGGTCACGCGATTAGTGGACCATGGAGCCGGCACTGGAACTTGAGTTGGACCTGATGGCAGATCGTTCTGCTGGAAAGAAAGCCGGAGACCGGGCTTTCTCAATGATAGCTAACGTTTGATGCTGTAAAACCAGGCATAACACAATGCAGGGGCACTGGTGAGAACACAGAAAACAAATTTGCTCTTCATGATTTGCTTCTGCATGAAATAATATTTCATACTCCACGTCAAGACTTTGGGTAGTAGAATATTCTTTACACCTTATTCTTGGTTTTGTACTCGAAAAATAAAACCACAAATGCTCACCACTTTCATCATTACCTTTTTTGTTTTGTTTTCTGCTGAATTACAAATAGTTCTAATATGAAGACATGCAGAGGGGTAAGTGAGTCTGACCTGGAAGAGAATTTCCACGTGTTTCTCTGGAGAGATGAGGGCTGTGTGCCCGTAAAAGTCTGTCTTGAAGGACAAGATGCATCACCTCCCTTTCTGTTTTGTGACAATAGCTGCCAAAGGACAAATGATTTTCAAGATATTTTGGAGTCTAGCGTATGCTTTGTCGTCGTCTTTTGGGAAAACTGCAGCTTTGGGCTCTTGCCTAAGAGCACACACACTCTGCAGATGTGTCCTGTGAAAGTGTAGCTTCAGACGGCCGGGACGTTGGAGCGACATAATATTAATACACTTCATAATGCCAGTCCTTGAATTCAGTCCACTCCTGTGCTCGTAGTGACACAGTCAGGGGCTGCCCACCTGTGGTGGCGTCCTCCCCATCCATTTGGGAGCACAGATGTTTGACTGCTAAGTAGTGGGGTCATTTGAAAAGCAGCTTTCTGCATATCTGTGCTGGGTGCCGTTGCGTGACTGCCTGCAGCTACGCACTGAATCAAAGACAGAGATGGAAGCACAGGGACCAGTCAGGCCCCTGCAGCCTCCACCACTTCGGTGGGAAATTGCAAACGTCACTTAGCCCCTCGATCGCTGTTTTCCTATGAAATGGTGTGAAGTGGATAAGATTATTGGGAGAACTGAAGAAGATACATGCTAAACGTCAGCCCAGGGCCTGGCATGTTGCTGTTAAAAGAAAGCTGTTGCTGAAATGAACAAACCTTACCTCTGATTGTTTACAAAAAGGCAGGGGATTCTGACCAGTTACACGTGGGAGCTCTGGACTAGGCGGGGGGCGAGGGGGTGAATTAGAATCTGACTTGTTAGACTTTGCTCAGAACTGGCTGCCCCCCTCCTTCTCCTGGTTTCCACTCACTTGCCGACAGCTGTGGTTTCATGCCGGGCGCTGTGTCGCTAAGGCTCCAATGCGACAACTGGAATTCCTTCAGAAAACGGAAGTCATGGTCGACGCATTTATCTGTGTTTCTGCCAGGCCCTTTAAGATGCCCTAAGACTGCTGAGTTTGTGTTTTCACGGTGCTACCAGCTCAGAGAGTCTGAAAACCAGCATGTAGAGCGTGATGGTAAATTTGATAACCAGACGGATGTGTGGTGATGACATTCCCCACGGACCCGCCAAACCTCCCATCAGTGGAGCTGGCACTCACTCGTGTTCCTATCCACAGTCTCTGCCTTCAGAGACATGGACTCACTGGGTGGATGGAGTGTTTATTACGTGGGGAAATGATAAACTGCCCGGGAACTTCTCCATGTTCGAGGAGCTTTAAAGTGTCCTGTTGGCACATACGGGACAGACGGGAGGTGTTCTCAGCGGCCGGGTGGAGCTTTGTTTTTAACTGGGAGACGTGCCGTCCAGGCAGCTGTGGGGCAGGAGCACGTGTGGGTGGGGACAAGTTTTCACGCGGAAGAAGGAAGTGACTTCACATTTGTAAGAACCCGTGGCTGAGGCGGAGACGCGGGTTCATGGGGGACTGAAGGGCTGAGACGAGGAGGAGAGAAAACCCACCGGCTGCTTGGACAAAGCGCTGATACGAGAGAAGGACACGGTGGACTCTGACAGGAAAGCATCCTCTTTCCATCACTTAAAACTCTGTAGAATTCGCACGGCTCAGCAGTGCTCCTGGTCGAAGCCGACGCTTTTTGAAGAACGCAGAAAAGTGCTGAGACGGCTCTGACGCGGGATGAGATCACACAGCATGTGTGGGCGGAAACCAGCACATCGAACACCGTTATGCCAAGTGTGTGTGGCAGGCACACAGCGGCACATGCTAATTGTGGGAAGACGAGGAAAAGCGGGCGAGCAAAGGCAGGGCAGAAGCCACCCCGACTCTGCCACCCGCAGACGCCGCCGGCAACGTGCTCCTGTCTCCGGCCCTCGTGGCAGAGGGCCACACACGTCTGCGTAGTTCTGCTACGCTTTTTGTAAGAGAAAGTGGGGTCCGTGCAGTGCACAGTTCCTGTAATGGTTCATTTGTCAGCCTCGTGCGGGCGTCTGTCCAGCTGTGGCCATGGGCAGAGGCCGCCAGACACCGATGCCGGCACAGGGGCTTCCAGGCTTTGCTGCTACACCGCTGGCCAGTGCACGGCCTCGTCGCTCAGTCCCACACACTTTCTGGATGTTTCCTCCAGGCAATCTCCCCTCCTCCCTCTCTCCTCTTGGTGCCACCTTCATTCATCTGCCCATCAGCAGGCAGTTGCCGTCTTAGTCATCTTGGCTGCTGTGACCAAATTCCACGGGCTAGGTGGCTTAGAAGAGGGATTTCTGACAGTTCTGGCGCCTGGGGAGGAGTCAACCGTCACGGTGATGGCAGCTGAGCTCCTGGTGGGAACTCGCTGCCCGACTTGCCGACGCCGCCTTCCCTGTGCCCTCACGAGGCAGCAGGGGGTTGGGGGGTGTCACCTCTTCCTCTTCTGAGGACACCAGTCCCACGGCGGGGCCACCACTCTTATGGCCTCATCAGACCTAACTATGTCCCGGAGGCCTCGCCTGCAGTCGCCATGACACTGGGAGGAGAGTGTCAGTATATGGATTCAGGGGACACAACAGCCATTTAAGTCCATAACAGCGCTGGCTGTTTCCTCAGTGTGGGCCCTGGGCGGGTTCTGGGGTCGGGACCTGTCGGACTGTATGTGGACGACAGAGTTGTTATCCAACAGCCATGCGGAAAGCACACACGGTGGCCACGGTGACAGGGCTCACGCTTCCCTGGGGACTGAGAATGGGGACTGGGCTGGGCAGGGAGGATGCACAGGAATTAATTAGGGGAAGAGAAAGGGGCCACGGGGGAAGGGCAGCAGCGTGAGGGCAGGAGAGGGCATGGAGGACGGAGGGCTCAGTGAAGGTCAGAATCACCAAAGTCCACGTACAAGGACGTCACAGGGAATTGCTGGTTCAAAAGGATACAGTGTCCCCGGCCTTCTTCTAGTACGATTGCCCTTGAGACATGTTGTATCACATTTAATTATGTTACATTTCAAATACACCATCAGTGTTAAAACATTACATTGCGAATATTTAAATAAAAAGGACAAATGAGAAGCCTGCGGAAATCTGAGCGATCTGAAAAAAAAAGCGCTGCCACTTTCATGGTGCTGTGACTCCTTTTAGCAGCCTGTACCTGAGGGGTCACCCGGGCTGGCCTTAGAGCAGACACGTGCATCACTGGCTAAATGAAGCTTAGTCACATTTGGAGGCTCCAGCACGGCCCATTTTGCTGTCACCAACCCTGGGCCCTGTGACAATAAGGTGTTGACAGAGCAAAATGACTTGGGCTATAGGCAAGTGCACCACGGTGCCGAGGATTCTTGGACAAAGGACACACAACATAGTTTCATAAAAATGCCCCTGGTTTCTGACATGGTGCTTGGTTGACAATACTGGTGGTGCGGCTGTTACGATTCCAGTACCATTTGTCACTGAGTTGCCGTGCCCTAGGGCTGCCATCAGCCCCCACGCGCACACGTGTGGCAGACACGTGGCATGGCGACCTTACCTGGTGTCTGTGTGAATTAAGAGAAGGACCCCCACCCCCAGCAGGGCAGCGTCGTGCCCAGCGTGCGGCTTGGCGAGGGAACCGTCCATTCAGCGGCTCTTGTCCCTGTCAGGGCAGCTTGTGTCACACACAGTGAACGAGGCCCTGCTGGTGGCCTTGCTTCACCTTCCGCTGATCCTGACATAGGGCACGGCTATTATGCTGCTTGCCTCATCTTTGGTGGTTTTTCACAGGAAAAGTTAAAAAGAAAAAAAAGCAAGGTTTGAAAACCACTTCCTCTTTTACTGGCTTTCCCACTATTCGATCTGATTTCATACCAATGACAATTAGACCTCGTTGCCCCAGGGACTGTCCTTTGCACACGGACACTCACGGACCTCACTAACTCTCAGCTGTGATGCAGGGGGCTCCTCCAGAGCCTGGGGTCCCCGAGCCCTCGCTGCTCGGGGTGACTGTTCTTGGCAGGAGCTTCCGGGCCTTTCCTTCTCTTGTTGAGTGTGCCAGGAGGACCCCAGTTACCTACGCTTTCAGAAAGACCAGGCTGTGGCAGCCTAGCGTGAACGTGCTTAGTTTGTGGAGCTGTGTTTTCAGATGACTTTAATTTCTAAAGAAGTGAAGGCAAACAAACACAGTGGCTGGCGAGGCAAGCTCTCGCCTCAACCCACTTCACCCAGGGAAAGCTATGAATGGCCACAGAGAAATACTGTGTTCCATTAAATCGATTTCCTGTTGCTCCTGATTGACCTTCTCAAGGATGTAGTCAATATGCCAAGTATTGGCCTCCTTAGGCCAGAGATTAAATAGAAACCGGCACCAAATTTATGACAATTGCTCAAGAGAACAAGGCTAACTGGTTCTGTGCAATTGGAATATATGGGTCTGACCTAAAAAAGTTCTAGAAACACACAATTGCATGGAAACCTGGTCCACCCACGCGTTGCTTGCGCACTTAGGTGCTGCTTGAATCGTTCTCTACAAACCCAAGTTCACGCCCCTCCTCCTCGCGCTAAACCCTGTCTTTTCTGCTTAGAGGAAACATCATCTTTTTCTCTCAAATCCATTTTCAAGATAAACAAAAGGAGGTTTCTCCCTCACAATACGCCAAGCTTTGTTGGGAATGAAAACAAAGAGAAAGAAAGAAAAACAAATACAGCAACGACTGTGCGAAGCAGGAGGAGCCCTGATGCAGGAAGCAGAGGGCAGGCGAGTCCGGTGGTGCTGGTGGCGCAGCCGGGGGGGCCCCGCGCACGTGGGTCAGGGCTCAGCAGGAACCCCACCAGTGTCCTGAAGTGTGATCGTGGGCTGCCCTGACGGGGCCCTGCAGCCGGAGCTGCTTCACGTACAGCTTCCCTCTTCTTGTTCAGTGACAAGTCAAGCGGATTGGCTTTAGGAAATTCGGGGTTTCAGCCCCGCTCTGCCATTTGCTTGTGCTTGAGTTGGCTGTTTCCTACATTGCGCTGTGGCACAAACAGCCCCATGTCAGGTACATCCAGAAATGAGCTGCCTGGAATGTGAGTGGGCAGGCCCGGCTCTGTTTCTGGCTGTGAGACTAAGGGCCAGCTGGGGTGGCCTTGCATCAGGCCGCCAATCAGAGCCCGGCCCCTGGCGAGGGTCTCCCACACGGGGCCTGAAGGGGCAACAGCCACCTGGAGACACTCTTCTCAGGGAGGAGGTCAGAGATGCCCGGAGGGAAAATGGAAACAGTTGATGTGTCTGTGGTCAGTGCCTGGACCTGGCACACTGTCACTTCATGTCACTGACCTTCCTTAAGTGGCCGGATTAAGCCCCTGCCAAGCCTCAGATCAAAGAAGGGGTCGGGTAAGGCGACCACACTCCTCCCTTGGACGGGGGTGTGGCACGAATATTGGCTGAGCATTAAGACAATTTGCTGCAATTTGATTTCAAGTAACAACTGTATCTCTGTTTCTAAATTTGTAACATAAGGCTTTGACCACAGAGGCAGAGCGAAAAGCCCACCCCATTAGCATCGAGTCAGGAAGCGATGGTTATTAACGACCCTTCTAAAAAGTCACCGTGAAAGACACTGGTGATGCCACACAAACCATAACTTAGGTTCAGCGTTAGATTTGGCCACTTGTGGGGACTGAGCACTGCTTTTCGGCCTGTTGGGGGAGCAGCTGCACTGAGGCTGAGGCTGCGGGCGTGTCCCATGCCCTCCCCGCCCCCGCCTCCCCCCACCCCTGCCCCCACTCAGGCTGTGTCCCTGGATCGGGGTCAGCAAACCATGGCCCATGGGCCACATCTGGCCCACTGCCTATTTTGGTACAACCTGTAAGCTAAGGTCAGATTTTAAGTTAAGTGACAATAAAATCAAAAGAATACCTCGTAACATGAAAATATATGAAATTCACATTTCAGCGGTCGTCCTGGACCACAGCCACGCCTGCCGTGGGTGCACATGTCCCAGTGTGTTTGTGCTGCAGCAGCTGAGCTCTTACGACAGGAACCGTGAGGCCTGCAAAGTGGAAACGTGTCCTGGCCATCACGGGACACGCCCGCCAACCCCTGAACCAAGGGATTCACACAGGCACAAAACACCGAGACGCCACTGAAAGGTGAGGCCTGTGGGTCCTGGACCATGTCACAGAGAAGCCACACGATGTTGGATGGGTCCGTTTGCCCCGAGCCTGTGTCACTCTGAGAAAGCGGGAAACCCAGACGCAGGCGTCCCTGACTCTCCCCTAACACTCTCCCCAGAATATGATGGACCCACAATTTTCTGAGACAGAAACGCCTCCTTCACGTCAGGTGAACTCTCATATTCCTCTCCCCAGCTGTCTGGACATCGGCCAGCGTGTGACACCCAGCTGTGCCTTGGTTTACGGGCACGACCCCAGGTCACCGCGTTCGGTGTGTGTCCCTCATTGCATTTTGAGGAATGCCAACAACAGCCCTGCAAACCCCTCGGTGACACTGATTGACACTTCACGCTGGCTCAGGCTGACAACTCACTTTCTACCCATTGCTTTCCACACATATTTTTTCAAACCTTCGTAAGCTTAGATTTTGATTTAATTTTTCTTTTATGAAAACAAACGTCACTCCACGAGGGGAAATATTAGATTGGTGCAAAAGTAATTGAGGTTTAGAAGGTTGAAAATTGCAAAAACTGCACCTACTTTTGCACCAACCTAACAGCTCTTGCTATAAACACACTTACGTGTAGGACCCTAACACTTAGTGGGATTTGCAACCCATCGTGATAATAAAATGGCCCCGGGACAGAAACAATGTCATCAGCCTCCAGTGAGTCACCACCGGGCTGGGTCTGTGCACAGGTGGCTGGGGGCACGAGGTGGCTGGTGGCTGCCTCAGGACATATGTTCTGTGGCCCAGCTCTGCCTGCCTGGTCAGGCTTTGTGTCTGCATGTTTGTGTGTGAACCTGCCCTGGCAACGCTGCTGCAACCCACCAGCCATTCACAGGCACACGGGTGCAGATGCTTCAGCGCCCGAGAGAGGCCAGGCCCTGGCAAAACGGGTCCAGACGAGAGAGTGTGCTGTGTGCTGAAAAGGAGCTGGACAGTACCTGCCCCTCCCTACCTGTCTCGGAGCCTTCTGGAAGCTCTGTGGGGCGGAGCACGTATTTTCCACCCGTGGGGCTCTGTGCTTTCTGATGGGATAGACTCAGTGAGGGAGCCAACGTGACTTTAAGGGACTGGCAGCTTGGAGGACTGGCCGTAAGGAGACCGCTTCCCAATCTTCTCTCCAAAACGAAGCCCTGAGCCATGTCCCCCATCCTGGTGACACTGTGAGCTCGCTGAAATCGCCCGGGCCGTGTGCTGTGCTGGGTCCCGCACTGACACAGACTGACAAGGACTCTGAGAAGATGACGTGGGCCTTCTGTGACATTCACTGAGACTAACAGGCCTGTGTGAAGTCCTCGGCCACAGGGGCCGTCACGCAGTTTGAAAGTCAATACACAGACATTTTCTCATTGTTTTGAGAGGACGCATCTGGGTTTTGGGAACCGCAGCTGTGGCCCCAGCACGTCCGCGGTCATGCTTGATGGAACTCAGAAGGCAGAGCGCTCACGAGCGGCTGTGGAGTGAGACCCTACAGGTGTGGTCTGCCTGTGTGAGCCGGGCGACTGGGGCAACTCGGGCCAGATCTGTGTGTGTGTTGGACCTGCAGGGTGACGGCGGTGACGTGGGACATGGCGGGTTAGTGCCCAAAACGCTGAGTGCAGCGCCCAGCCCACAGCGTCCCACTGATGTTAGGTGCTCATGGAATTATCTGGTGTTTGGGTTCACACATCCACCCAGGACGCCATAGTCATCAAGTGACGTCAGAAGAAGAGATGACAGCTGACGCGAGTGCATGTCGTGGCTGGGTCTCAGTGGATGGCTCTTCACTTATTACCTGATTTAATTGTCCCAATAGCCTGAGAGTGACCGATACCAGCTCCAAAGACGAGAAAAAATATCCTAAATGGCAGTGAACTCACGAAGTGCCCAGCAGCTGTCTGTTGGTCGAGCTGGTGGCAGCTGCTTATGTGCATGTCACGCCTGGCGAGTGCGTTGGGGCTCTGGGTTCCATCCTGCCTGCCGCTCACTCCCTGTGCCCTGGGCCACTTAGCCTCTCATCCATCCTTCTCCTGAGAAAGTGGCATGATAGCAATTGGCTCACGGGCACGACAGAAACCCTGGGAGCGCCCTGGGTGGGTGGCACAGGCCTCGGACGGGAGGGCAGTGACCAGTAACCATCGGCCATTGTGATGTGTCAGCTCCGTGTGCCCCACTGCGTTTAGTATGTTGTTAACCCAGATGTCACCACTACGAGAATGTGGCCTGGTGATACTTGCTACCCAAAGAGTCCTCATAGTTGCGCTGGGGCCACTTCCAGTACAAAGACTTTACTGCACATCAGGTATTCAGGAAATAACAGATGGTTACCGATGGCTAAATAAGACATTTTTATATTTAATCCATCTGTTCTGCATGTTCACTGAAGGTGTGAGGAGGCTCTGTACGTAAAGCGGGTGCTATTCATCCTAAACAAGGACTGAGCCACACGAGCGGGACGGCAGGGGGGCCGGGAGGACACTGTGCTAAGGGAAACGAGCCACCCCAAGAATAATTCTCGGCACCGACGTGGGGACTCCACAGTGGCCCAGCTCATGGACGCAGAGGTGAGAACAGTGGCTTTCAAGGGGCAGGAAGCTTCAGGCACACAAGGCGATTGTGTTCTGGGGACCTGCTGTAACCCCGAGCCTGAGTCAGCAACTGTCACACACGTACAACCTCGTTAGGACGGTGCATCTCCTCTTAAGCGTTCTTCCACGAGATTAAAAGGGGCACTAGTGCTGGAAACTTTAAAATAGTTCCAGTCTTAATTTCTAGGGAACTTTGCCCAAGAAAAGCGTTTCAATTCCTTCCTTAGTTTGGCTTGAAGACCTGATAGCTTAGGGACAAACCTCCTGGTCCCTTTCGCTCTTTAAAGAAAGAGAGAGCAGTGGAAAAAAGAGGTACAGGCAGCCTGGTCCTTCAACTCTGCTTGGTGACTTAGTGACATGGCACCATCACCAGAGCAGCCACCAGAGCTCTGGGCAGCAAACTGCACCAAGACCTTCCACACGGTTTCTTATTTAGCTGCCCCATCAAATCTGGGAATGAGAATCCTCATTCTTATTTTCTCAGTGGATAAAAACAACTGATGTTCAGAGAGGTGAAGTGCCGCACGGCTCCGTCTGACCCCAGACTCACACCCTGACTGGCTCCCTTTAGTCACCATTTCTACAGATACTTGCCACGTGCCTCCCATTAAATGAACAAACATTTTGAAATAGGTAGAACAGTGCCAGGCACAAAATCAGAGCCATGCACGTTTGATAAATACTTGGCTACATGAGTTCTTGGCCCAACTGGAATATTGCAGCGACCAGGGCTCAGCCCCCTTCCCTGGGGCTTACGTGCAGTGGGGACACAGAGAGTAAAGGGGGAACATGAGAGACAGGTGCAGAGGGGCAGGAAGCTGGCCTGCTGTGGAGAAGGTGAAGCAGGTCGGGGGTACAGCAGGGGTGTCCCTGGGGGCCGGGCAGGGCAGGGCTCCTAGAGAGAGTGGTCTCAGGTGAGCAGCTCCCTGTCAGCGGGTCCCAGCCAGGGGGTGACTGAGGAACAGCGAGGTGAGGAAGTGTCTGGAGGAAGTTAGGACGAGGGTGACAGGAGGCGAGGTGAGGGCTGGTGGACCTGCAGGGAACCCCCACCCGAGCGGCTGGCTTAGGACCCTCCCCCGACCCCTCCAGGCTGCACCACCCTTGCAGTTCCTGTTTGGGGACACGTAGGTGTCAGCAGCCCCTTCCAATGTGTGACCGCCTGAGGCCGAGCGATGTCAGATAGAATGCCAGGCTCTAACTGGTCAGCAGGGTCCATCCCACCATGAACACCGGTCCTGCCAAGGGCAAGGTGGCAGCGCCTGCACCGTCTGTCAGTCACACACAGACAGTGGCCAGAAGAGGCTTAAGCAGGTGGAGAAGTGGCTGCGGGAGGGCTCGCTGGGGAGAATAACAGCTGAGCAAGAGTGAGCGCTCGATAGGTGTGTGGGTGCACGTGTGTATGTGTATCCACGTGCACACACATGTGCTCCATGTGGATGCATGTATGCAGCCAGGTACACACATGCATAAATGTGCATACATATGTGTTGTGTGTGCACGTGTTCCATGCACATATATATTTGCACATATATGGGTGTGTCTGTGTACACACATATGCATGTGTATTTAATTCTAGTAAGTTGCGATGCAGTGACAACCTGTGTGTTTGCACACCACAGTGGGAAACGCGAGAACTTGAGGACACGAAGTGCATTTCCCAGGCCCTGAAGTGTGGGGAGAACAGCGATCCTTGGGGACGGGGGCAGGGCTGGCAAACTGTGTACAGAGGGCCAGAGGGTGGGTGTGGCTTTGTGGTCCCCACAGTCTGTCACTCACATGGCTGCTGTCCAGGGATAGCGGCAGAGACAACAGGAAATCCAAGGGCCGTGGCTGTGCTCCCAGGAACCCTTATCTGTCAAAGCCAGTGAGCTGGAGACTTACACTCCTGCCCACTGAGTGTCCCTCTGCCCTCCCTGCCAGAGCTGTGCCAGGAGCTTCTGCTGGTCTGAACCTGAGTGTCACTGTCCCTGCTTTGCAAAGGAGGCAGCAGGCGCTCAGCTCAGCGAGGGCACAGAAGTTGCCACGGGTCCCGGACGACTCAGTTGCCGGGTGAGCGTCTGTCACAGAGCCGGTTCCACGTGGCTTCTCCTCTCCTCACAACACAGCAGCCTCTCAGGAAACATGCAGAGCGCTCAGCCCTTTGTCCAAAGCCTCACAACCCAAGTGGGGCCAAGCTGAGGTTCAGTCACTGCATTCTTAAGTTTACAATGTCCACTCCTGCTTGGGAAGGGACGTAAAGACACTCTTGCACTCTGTCTGGCATGTGTGTGACCTTTCCTCCGGGGACTTCGAAGATGTGGGGCGCCCAGGTCTCCATTTCTCTTGGAAACACCATGGGCCTTCACACACGACAGCGGCTATGGGGGTGAACTGACTGCCCCCCATTCTGTGTGGGGGGTGGCAGACCCAGTGGGGTGAGTGGATAGACACAAGAGTCCCCCCAGTCAGGTGAACACCTGTTCGGGGCTCAGGGTCTGTGGTCAACAGCCTCAGTCCCCTAGAGGGAAGGTGGGAACACCTTTACTGAGCCAAGAGGCACTGAGCTCTGCACGTCTCCACGTGTGATTTTAGCACCTTCTTACTGTGTTTCCCCCAAAATAAGACCTAGGTGGACAAGTAGCTCTAATGTGTCTTTTGGAGCAAACATTAATATGAAACCCAGTCTTATTTTATTATAATATAAGACCGAGTCTTATATAATATGATATATGATATATGATATGATACGACACGACATGACATGATACAATACAATACAATACAATACAATACAATACAATACAATACAATACAATACAATACAATACAACACAATACAATACAATACAATACAATACAATACAGACCGGGTCTTATATTAATTTTTGTTCCAAAAGATGCATTAGAACTGATGGTCCAGATAGGCCTTATTTTCAAGGAAAGAGTTTAGAATAGTTCTTGGGGTCAGTGTACTCTCCTCATCACAGGGGAAGAAGCTAAGACTGGTGAGTGATGGACGAGACCAGTTTGCCGGAGCCCGAGCTGCATCTTTCTCTTAGTCCCGGGAGAAGGCACTCTCCCTCCCTCCCACCTCCGGCCCAGTGCAGAAACAGATGTGTCTTCTCTCTCCACGCAAACCTCTTCTGCAACAGTCTCCCTCTCCCCCCAGTCCCTGCAGTGCAGTTCTGGGAACACACCGGCGGCGCGGGTGGTGCAGGCCAAGGTTTGTCTCCCTCCCCCTCTCCCTGCTCCCCTCGCAGAGACTGAAGCCCATTGGAAGCTCTGTCTTCCTCCCTCCCCCGAAGTGAAAGTGGATGTCTTCTGGTTAAGTCAGAACTGAGGGATGCATTCCTGGGAAGGTCATGTGCTTTTTATTATTAGGTTGTTTATTCATGTACTTGAAACACATTTATATTGTTAGGCTATTCATGGAATAAAACACTCAGATGAAAAACAAGCCAGCGAGTTTGCTAGGAAACAAAGAGAAAGATTCTAGGGAGAAGTATGGTTAAGTCTTCTTGTCTGATCTCCTCATTCAGGAACCCTGGTGACCAGCACCCGCGTGGGAGGGACCCCAGCCTCCCCATGGCCCAGACGGGTTTTGTCGGCGTCGGTCTCACTACAAAGGAAGCCAGTGGCCCAGAGCTTGCTGGACTCATGGGCAAAGTGCGTACTGAATTTGCCTCCAACTGTGGGTTCACGCATCCTGTTGGGAGTGTGTGCTCGTGGTGGGTGGAGTGGTAGCTGGGACCAAGCCCTGTGCAGCCTGGCTACTCACGGTGACATCCCAGTACAGCAGCAATGCACACCGTGGAACCCGCTGGAAACACATGACCTCAGGTCCTGCCCCATCCCCCACTGCTGGAATGCATATCTTCACGAGACTCCCAGAAAATGTTCTCTGCGTTTTACTGTTTGAGAAGCCCTGTTGTGCGAGGCCTTTTATTTAGGCATTTCACACAGTTAGGGAACAGACATTCATGTTCCTGTTACTTAAATGAGAAAACAGAAGCTCGGGGATGATAAGTACCTGGGCTCAGCCACTTATGTCAGGGCCAGTAGGGACCCGGATGTGTCTGACCTCAAAGCTTGTCTATTTTCTCCTCTCGTATTACCAGCATTTTCCCCTAGAGATTAGGCTGCCGTGTGCTGCTTTTGTTCCAATGAGAGGAAATGTGAGACCTGAATTTCCACAAGCACAGACTCCCTGAAGCCAGAACTGCAGGCCCCAGTAACGGGGTGCAGGGCACTCCAGGCTGTGTGAGGAATACGGGCTCTCACGGGCGGGAAGGGCGGCCAGGCTGGGGGCCTCTGTGCTCCAGCCACGGGCCTGTGCCCTGCAGACAGCCCTGCTCCTGGCAGAACCCTGCAGCCAGGCTGGCCTTCCAATAAGTGGTAGGAAAATCAGCATGTCTCCTGTCTAAGTTCCCTGAGTTACAGCTTAGAGATTGCGACCTTGAGGGCGTGATTCAGCCACTCATGGGCATCGTCTCACCTACAGGACGCTGGCCCAGACAATGGTCTAAAATTCTCCTAAAATTTGAAGTAGTTGACCACACATTACAAACCTTTTCATTACAGCATAATGGACGCACAGCAAAATGCACATGTAAGTGCCCAGCTCCAAGCATTTTCACAAAAAGGACACCTTGTCATCAGCACAAAGGTCAGGAAACAATTACCAGTGCCCCAAAGCTCTGCTTGAACTTTCCGCTTGAGTGTCACCAACATCCTGACTTCTCACAGCACTGAGAAGATTCCTTGCCAACATTCAAAACTTAGAAGATTTAACATGAAAATCTGAGGTTTCTGGCTTCTCTTGGAAAATGGAAGCATCTAGCACCAGGGGCTCATGTTGTCACAGGCTGCAGTCAGCTGGAGACGAGGCGGGTCTTGTCTCTTTAGTGAGGAGGGTCTTCTCCAGGCTGACAGCCCCCGCCCCCCAGTGCACTTACAGTTAACCACAGAATTAAGACTCAAAATAGAAGGAAGGCCGCATTTGTTGCATTCTCCAGCTTCCCCCATTTAGGTTGCATGCCTGTCCTAGAGGCGTTTCAGTTTGAGGCCCCTGCTGCAAGCCCGCGGTGGCCCCACACCAGGGCCTCACAAACGTTTGCTGAGAAAGGACGTCATGAGCTCTCAGTCTAGCTTTGGGGGTTAGTGTACTTCAGTCAGTGCAGAGGGAAGATGCAGCCCCTGACAAGACTTTCCTTTTCCTCTGTTGGCACAGCTGGGTTTTTTTTTTTTTTGGCAGTTTGGGGGTGTACCAGGTGGGGCTGAGCACCCAGCCTGGGCAGGTGTGCAGGAACGGCCACACCAGGCCCAGCGATGCGGACGGTTTGCTGGCTCTGCTGAAATAGTGTCTCCTGTTTCTTACTTTGCCCCCAATTTGTAAATGGGAGGAGAACTACTGTCATGGAATAAGTGTCACTCTGGAAAATTCCAGGGAAAGGAATGTAAACGAGGGCTGTAGAAGAGCTTCCCGTAAGAGGGCAGGTGAGGAGCCCGGTGTCATTTCCAGGTCGGGACAGTGGGGTCTGAGGCAGAGTCACAGCCAGAGGAAGCAGAAGCCCACACTCTGAGGGGAGCCCGTGGCACCTTGAGGAAACACTGGGGTCCCATGACAGGCGGGGCCCATTCCCTCTCGGGCAGCACAGGAATGAAATGGCATCGGCTTAAGTTCTGATGAATGACCCTGGGCCAATAAGGGGAAGTTGCAGGCTTTAATGGCAGCCTGGCGTCGATGGGGACAGGCTCCCCCCAAAGCTCTCAGGTGCTGGGGGATGGAAGGGGGCTGGGTCCCTCCACAGGTGACACTGGGGACTCAGCAGCCACGTAGAGAGGATGAGAAGGGCCCTATCTTGCACCATCCCCAAACCAGCTCAAATGGGTGAAAGACTTCACAAGAGACCCAAATCTGTAAACTACTAGACGGAAAAAGAGGGGAAAAGTTTATGACACGGGTCTGGGTGATGAGTCCTTGGATCTGACACCAAAAGCACAGGCAACAAAAGCAAAAATAGGCGAGTGGGGACTCCATCAAATTCAGAGCTGCTGCGCAGTAGAGGAAACACTGACAAGGTAAAGCAACCACCTACTGAACAGGAAGAGGTATTTACAAACCATATGTCTGTTTAGCAGTTAATATGCAAAATATAGAAGGAACTCAAACAACTCAATAGCAAAAAATAAAACAAACACCAAAACCATGATTAAAAAATGGGCAAAGGCCTTGAATAGACATTTGTCTAAAGGGGACACATGGATGAGCATCCGGTACATGAAAAGGCGCCCGGTGTCACTCATCACCAGGGAAACGCAAACCAGACCCAAAGGAGACGTCACCTCGCACCTGTCAGGACGGCTGCTACCAAAACCCCAGAAGAGAGCGAGTGCTGGAGAGCACACAGGACGCGGAACCCTGTGCACGGCTGGCGGGAATGTAAAACAGAGCAGCTGCCATGAAAACAGGACGGAGGCTCCTCAAACAGTTAGAAACAGGACAGCTACTGTGACCCAGCACCCCTCTCCTGGGTGCTTCCCCGGAACAATTGAAATCAGGACCCCGTAGCTGGGTTCCCAGCAGCACAGAGCCAGCACTGAGATGTGGACGCAGACCGAATGCCCACCGATGGCTGACTGCTGTGCACACAGGGCCGTGCCCTCAGCCTCATGTGGGGACGTCCTCCACATGTGACCGCACGGCTGGGCCTGCAGGACACTGTGCCAAGTGAAGCCACCATGGCAGAAGGACACGTGCTATGTGACACCACTTCTACGAGGTCCCCAAACTAGGCCAACACAGAAGCAGAGCATGGCATGGCGGCAGCCGGGTGACAACAGGGCTGGGAGCTGTGACCACGAGGACACAGAAGTCCCACATGCCTCCCGCTAACCAGCGGCGGCCCACACTCATGAGTTCCTGGAGGAGGGAGCCCTCAGCTCATATATTCCCAACTCACCCCCCACCCCCGGTGAAGCAAACGGGGGCTGGGCTCCTCGTCTGCTCTAAGGAAACAAACG
This sequence comes from Rhinolophus sinicus, assembly GCF_036562045.2. Lineage (NCBI taxonomy): Eukaryota > Metazoa > Chordata > Mammalia > Chiroptera > Rhinolophidae > Rhinolophus > Rhinolophus sinicus. Next base: position 353,329 of record NC_133759.1, read on the forward strand.
AGTCCCTCGGCAGGCGACAGGAGAGCAACCATCTCTCTCGGGCCCTGCAGCATGCTAACGGGTTCACCTGTGACGTCCTGAGGACAAAAGCCATCGCTGACATTGCTGGAACCCTCCGTGGGTGTGCCAGCCGACAGAGCTCACGGCGTCCAGGACCCTGTGAGTGGACGCTGTGTTACCTCACATGTCCCAGGCGAGGAAGCTGAGACCCACAGCAACCGGGTTCGGTGCCCGGTGCCACGTTGCCTGGGCGGTGAGCAAGGTGTCTGAGGCCACACCTGTGCTTTAACCCCCTCGCTGCTGCCTGGCCAGCATCGCACAGGGACCTGGGGTGGAACCCCGCCGGCTCCCCGCACGCCTGTCCAGTTGGGGTGATACAGCGAGGGAGCCTGGCTCAGCTTGTCCTTTGTCACATGGCCTCACATGGGAAGGGTGAGGTAACTGGCAGAATGACTGGCCACCGGGAGGGAGCGGGGGACAGGGGGGCTGCTGGGGTGACGCCCCACCAGGAAGAAGGGTTTTGCTGCTGTTATTGGGCTGAGGAATGTGACAGATTCTGGCCCCAGTGCTTGACTTGGAAACCAACCACAGAGCTGACTGTCCTAGTCCAGCTTGAATAAAGCCACATGACGAGCCCCGGGCCCCCCCCCCACGCCCACCTCAGGCCCGGGAGCGTGTCCCTCCCACAGGCCTCGCTGTCCCTTGCTTTTCTCTGCCCCGGAACCCGGCTCTTTCTTCCCAGCTCAGTGCCGGGCATCAGCGCAAACCGCCAGCTCTCCCCCAAATGTCTAGAGGCTAAAACCCAGCACATTTGCGCCAAACCTCCGTCCTCTGAAATTTCAAGGCTGTGCATTTTTAGAAATGTAATCGGGGTGATTAGGTTTTGCTTTGCTCACCGATGTTCCAGTTTGCAAGGGCCATTTGATGTCCAGTAAGATTTCTCTGTCCCCTCCCCCGCCTGGCCTTTCATCTCAGACCCAGGAAGTCACATTCTGCCAGCAGACTGAACTGAAACCACACAGAGCTGGAAGCTGGTTCAAAGCTCAGGACTCATGAGGCTTGAATGTATTTCAAGCTTGGCTGAAGGCGTTCCTCAGTCACTTGGGGGAAGTGCGTCCCGGGGCCGAAAGGGACAGCTGGAATTGGTGACAGGCGGAGTCGTGTGTGAGGGAAGCTGCCTGGTTCTGGGAGGTGTGGAATGAAAGAGGAGTGACTTTCATGTTCCGCTGGGACACACTTGGGGGAGGAACCAGGACAGCTTCCCGCCGTCCCTCACTCCCTCCCGGCTCAGCGGGACAGGAAGCCTGGTGGCCAGTCCTTTTACAGGGGAGGGAAAGCTACGCCACACGAGGACCCACTGAGAGTACCGGTCGCCCCTGCTCTCATCTGTCTTTCTCCCTGACACATGGGATCCATGTTCCAAAGCCTCTGGGACACTCCCTGCGTCCTCTCCCGTCCAGGCCTCCTCAGCCTGCTCCCTGACAACCGTCGTGTGTGAAGGCTTCCATTAAAAGGACACCGACCCGTAAGTCTTCTCTGACACCACAGTTCAGGGTTCCCATTTGTGTCACCCATGTGTGTATTGGTGTCGACAGTGCTTGTCAAACTGACTGTAAACTTCCCTGAGTCCCCACGGTCTCTAGGCCACTGCTGCCCGAGAGGACACTGTGGTGAGGGGTGCATTCTGCCTGTCACCAGGATGCATGCCAGTCACACGTGGCCCGTGCCCTTGGGGGCTGGGCTTTTCACTGTCGTCCTACGTAAACGGCAGGAGGGCACCGGCCAGTGCACACAGCCCTGCCCAGCCAGCTGCAGATTGTGCCCTTCTGGGCGATGAAGCCCCTCCCTGCCTGTCCCCGAGCCTGTCCCCGCTCCTGGCGCACAGTGGGGGCTCAGCCCACATTTACTGAATCTAACACTTGCTTGGACTTGTGACAGTAACCCTGCCAGGCAGGTGTCACCGCACCCAGAATTCCATCTTCACACAAAGACAAACAGAACGGACGTGGCCTGCGAAGCCCAGTGAGGGATCCGGGACCCGAAGGCCGCCTTTCAGACACGTCCCCAGGCCTCAGTGCGCTGGCGGCGCTGTGGCCCGGTGAGCAAATCTGTGTGTGAGGCTGCACGTCCCAGAGAGGACAGCTGACCGTCCCATGCAGTCAGACACGCACGTGTGACAGCCAACAGCAGAGAGGGAGGGGACGAGCCAGTGGCACCTTGCTCACCATCCCCAGGGCCCTGCACATGCTGACGGGACAGGCTGGCTGAGCAGATCTAAGAGGTGTGTGACCTCAGGCCACGGTCACCCCAGGTAGGCCCTGGGCTGGGCGCTGTGGCCTCACTGTGGCGGGTGGTCCCATGGTGGGGCTGCTGCTGCCATCTCCTGGTCAGTGGCCACTTAACCGGTGTTTCAGGATCTAAAAACCCAGACACTCTGGGTAATCAGGTGCCTATTCTTTTATTAGTCTTACACGTTAAAAACTGGTTTGAAATTATTCTAAATTTGAAGAAAACATGACCATGCTTCAAACCTTCCTTCTTTGCAAATCAATCTGACCACCTGGGCTTTCCCTCTGGATTTGCTGAATCGGCTGTGAAACAGCCTGACGACAGTTGCCGTCGGCTTTTCTTTGACTCACGTCCTTGCTCCTGACAAGCGATGGCATCAGAATGTACTGTGAGGGGACTGCAGGTCATCTGGGCCCCAGCAGGCCATGTGCAGATTCTTCCTCTAGTTTCTAGATCAGTGTGGATGCCGCACCTGAGGAGACACGGTTGGGGCAAACTTTTAGACGGTGATAGCGCTGAGTCAGAGGCTCCCAAGCTAAGGAAGGTTCCAGTTATAACCAGCCACGGGCGGGACAGGACGTGGGATGGGGCTTCCATGCTTGTGCAAGCGTGGGGCTCTGCAAACACCTGGCCCACAGCTGGTGATTCACGGTGACACTCACCCTGTGTGCTCCTGTCCCCACAGGTGCAGGTGGGTGGGAGTGGAAAGCCACGTGCCGCTTGAGAAGCTGATGAAGAGGAAAAAGAGCCCTGTCAGTGGCTCATGGACACGCGGCAGGGACGCGAGCACGGCTGGTGGCAGAAGCCGGATTTGAGCCATCTGAGCCCCCGGGTCCTCTCAGCCTTCATCCTCGTCAGTCTGCTCTGTCATCGGCTTAACCTTTCACTCAGTAAACGTCACTGACACGGGGTGACATGGGTGACATGGGTTACACAGGGTGATACGGGGTTGACACGGGTGACATGGGTGACACGGGGTGACACGGGTGACATGGGTGACACAGGTGACACGGGGTGACATGGGTGACATGGGTTGACATGGGTGACACAGGTGACACCACATGCCCAGACGGCTCCCGCTGGCCCCTCCCAATTGGTGCCCTTCTGTCCTCCCTGAGGTGCCCACTGTCCTGACTTCCGACAGCGGTGGCACCTGGTCTGAACTCCGTGGGAATGGAGCAGCATGTGCAAGTCCCTTGTCTGGCCTCGTTGACTGGACATCAGGTGTCTGAGACGCACGTGGCATCACCCTCTACGGCTGCCTCCACCTTCAGCCGCTCTGGGCGCAGTGCTGGCCTGCTGTGATTGCAATTTGCTCTCCTGGTGACTGGTGACACTGGGCCAGGGCCCACCTGGTTCGCGGCCGTGTCCCCCGTGCTGCTGACCAGGCGGCCATTCTGAGAGTGGGTTTCGGGGTTGACTGCCTGAAGGTGAACGCACACGATCCCCAAAGGCAGCGCTGGTGTCCTTCCCTTCAAGTTCATGGTCGTCTTTACTTCCCATAGGACGGACCTCTCCATCTGTGGTCTCTGCCCTTTCTCAGGGAGTGGCTCTCAGGGCACACTTTCTACATGTGGGGTTGGCCCAGTGAATGTAGAAAGTCAGGGGCAGACAGGGGATACAACTGCGGCCTTGGCTGGGTCACTAACGCCCTCGTGGATGCTTGGTGAGCACTGTCTGTGTTTTCCCCACATTTACTGCATAAGAGTCTCAGTAGACAAGATGCTGTGAGTTTCAGAAGCTCTGTGAGGGGTTGGGTTAGTTCTGTAATAAAAATTCTGGCTAATGGAGACGTGTGTGCAGCTCCCACACATTTAAGGCTGCGGAGAACATAGCTGCTTTCTTCAGGGCGCTTACCGATGTCCCCAAAGGTAAAAAGGTGCCTCTGATGGACGCTTGCTCTGAAAATGTGTTTTGGCAAAAGGTTTCCAAGTTCTGTCTCCAGGGAGGGTTGTATGAGCTCTGCTCTGTCTGTTGTCTTGACAGACTCACACTGGCAGGGTCTCTGCTCTGATGGCAAGGATTTATAATCAGGCAAGAAGACAGTTGTGACCAATGACAACTCCGGGTCAGAGTGCCCAGCTCAGCTCACACAGCAGGGGCCCCGACAGAAACTGCAGCCTCCTCTGGTTTTGCCCAAGTTTCCTAACTTGGAGGTTTTCAGTCAGGGTGAGTCCCAGCCTCTGTGCCGTCAGCCTGAGACACACGCATTGATAAGATTCTTCCAGCACGTTCCAGGGCTCATTCGCCTCATTATGGAATGACTGTCACGAGAAGAGCCATGGAGCTTCCCTTGGCCTCCCCTCCAATGACTTGTGTTGCTCATAGAATCCTGTCCTACGTCCCTAACGAGGGCCTGTGTGACGTCACCCTCCCCGGTCCTCCCGGACCACCTGGCTGGCTCTGTCCCCGGTGTCTTCCCACGTTAGCTATGCTGAGCGTCTGTGTTAACACACTCAACATGCTTCCTCCCGCCTTGGACCCTTTGCACAGGCTCGTCACTATTTGCAGAAAACCTTTCCCCATTGGTGACCAGCGAGTCAGGATCGAGCTGAACAACGGCAGTGGCTCACAGTTACTTTTCCAGGCCCCCCACCCCCATAGCCTTAGGTTGGACAGACCCCTTATTAAATGCTCCCGGACAGTCGTTTGCCAAAACCGTAGTTCAGTTAGTTCCTACAGGCACTTGTCTTATCATTACTTGTTACTTGTCTTGTCCCATGGACCCTGAATGCTCCGAGGGCAGGGACCGCCTGGCCTGGGGTCCCTTTCGCATGGCGCGTCCCCAGTGCCTGGCACACAGCACTCAGCCTGTGCTGGTTCGTTGACAGATGCCAGCAATGGGGCACCAGCTCTCGGAAGGAGCAGCACGGCCCCCAATAGCCCGAGCGCATGCCCTGCCCTGAGCTCACCCTGTCCCACATCCCATGCCTGTGGCGGGCTCTGCCGTCCAGCGCCCGAGGTCCACAGTCTGGTTTGGCATTTTACTTCCAACAACTTCACTCTAAGGCTTCCGTTTAAAAAACCCATTTGCAGACAGATGATCTGTATTTTGCTCCTTAGTCAACTTCAGGACAGGGTCTCTTCTGTTCAAAGTTCCTTCCCCTCGCCCCCCACTCCTCCCCCCACTGCCGATGCTCTAACAGAATTTTGTATACGAGCAGATGAGAAAAGAAATTGATAGATCAACTCAGAACTGGTGACGCCAAGAACAGACGTTTTGCTTCCTCAGTCTGTTTCCAACGTGAAGGGAAACACTTTAGTCGCCCGACTTTCCCCTCGGCTGACAAGACTGAAATCTAAGTATGAGATCATGCCCCAAACACAAAGCAGAGGAGCTGAAAGTTAATTCGTTAAACAGGCTGGTAAGCGACAAGCCTTCTGACTGCCGTTTCTGGTGTTTTTACTCAGGCTCACGGGTTCCTGAAGAAGGGACACTGTCCCCGTGGAAGGAGTGACAATAGGTCAGTGATGAGGTGACTCACCCCAGGGCTTCCAGTCAGTGCCCTGTGGCTGACTGAGCCGGAGCCGGAGCTGACTGTCCCATCGTCATTGCGCCCCCACCGAGTTGCGGATGGTGCAGCCCAGGCGTCTGCCCTCAGGGGCCTTGTGCTGCTGGGGGTGGGGGTGACCGACCCACTGGGCAGGTGATTGGTGGGCTCTCAGTCGGTGCTGTGAAAACACCAGGTGGGACCAAGCAGAGCGACCGGTGTGGGCGGGGGCTACTTTATGTTCATTCTCTAAATTACTTTTAAATTTCTTTGTTATGAAAAAATTCAAGTACACAGAGTAGAGAGAACAGTAAAATAAGCCGCCATGAAGCCCCCCCCCCCACACCGGTTCACGGTCTGCCTTGTTTCCTGTCTGCAGCAATTCTGCAGAATTATTTCACTCATAAATATTCATGACGTCCTTCCAAAGAGAAAATCAGGTGTTTCTTTTTATATGAAATCACACTACCATCATCACCCCTGAAGAGGAATTAACAATTGGTAGTGGTTTTAGGTCTGGGGGAGGCCTGTTGGAAGGGGTACATTTGGGTTGAGATCCAAGTGATAAAAGGACCCCGCCCTGAGAAGGTCAGGGAACAGTACCAAGCTTTTATTCATTCATTTATTTATTTTTTAAACAAATGTAAAAGTTCACTAGCTAGACGGGAAGGAACTGACGCCCCCAAATCAATTCTTCTTGTTCCTGGTCAAGCACGAAGCTTACAGAAAATTCCCTAGGAAGAAACTTTTGGTGTGAGGTCTGTCTGTTAGCTTTGTCCCCCTCCTCATGACAGATGGCTGTCATTGCACCCTTGAGGAACGGCACTGGACGCGAATATGCAACCTAAGCCAGACGCCAGGGACAGACGACACTCAGCCAGTACCCGGGGACCCCCAGTGACACTGCATGTGCGGCGTGGATCTGAAGGGCCCCCCAGGTCCCCGGACCACCTCCCTGCTGCACAGCTGGCAGCCAAACCTCTCCGGAGCCGACTCCAAAACACTCTCAGGAACCGACGGACCCCCCTGCCTTCGTGGGAAGCACTCTGTGCTCACCCGTCTTTCCTGCGTGAACAGGCAGGCACAGAGGTGGCCTTCACGTCCCCTTGCGAGCAGTTCCGTCCAAGGCCTGGCAGGCGCTGGGCCAAGGCCCGCTCTGCCCACTGAAAACTCCAGGCCCTTGAATAAGCCTTGGAGCCACCTTTGTCCAAAAGCCTTGAAAGCCCCCGTCCACGTTGGTCTGCCCTGAAATTAGAAGGGGCCATGTGATTACAGAGAGGGTCAAACCACTGAAGTCACACCTGGTGGCCACTAAATAAATCCAGGCAGCCAGGACATTCGCTGTTACACTGACTCCTGTCCCCACTCACTCCCAGCCCCTGGCACAGAGGTGCCACCTGGGACGACCCTCAGCTGCTGCCTCAGTTCGCAGGACCTGCAGTGGCCCCCACGCAGCTGGCAGGGTTGGGGAACAGGCCCATTGCTCCCACAGGGACCGGCACGCAGACAGCTCCGTGAGCTCGATCGGGTTTTATAGGACTCCTAAGTCCCCTCTCCCAGCACAGGCAGTCACCGCCTGACTTTTTCTCTGTCAGCTTGAAGGAACGGGAATGTTTTTCTGTGTTAGGAGCCATAAAGGTTTGGGGACAGGAGTAGCTGTGTGAGGTGACCCAGGCAGCCGTTTGGGGAGGCCATTGACACGTGATTTTAAGGATTTCTGAGAGGGAGGCATGGGGCTGTGACAAGTGACGGCGTCAGGGCTCAGAGGAGGCACCCAGGTGGCACAGGCGTCACCCCCGCCTGCTCTGTGGGTGGGCCAGGGTCCCCGCTGACAGCTCACACGGGCACAAGTGCACTCTCTCTGGAGATGGAGGATGTGCCTCACGAGAGAAGGGCGTAGGAGCTGTGGGCAGAGGGGCGGGGGGCACAGTGGGCAATCTGAGGATGGAGAGGGTGGGACAGTCTCAGCTGCCTGGTCACACAGAGGCCTGGCTCAGGGTCCAGGCCACAGGGCAGTGTGGGGCTGGGAGCAGGGGACATGTCACCCTTTGCAGGTGATGGTGACAAGCACGTCATGAGCTGGGCAGTCTCGGGTCTCTTCTCACTGAATTGTGCCTGTGACTTGATGAAGTTCGTCACCTCATTACCTCCATTTTGTAGATGAGGAAACAGGTTAAGGAGCCTGAAGCATTTCAGCGTTTAGTGGAGCTCATTTATCCCCGTGAAACAGGAGGACTCTGTAATCAGGGGTGACTTCTAACGACATGTCAGGTGTCCAGAAGGGCACTGTCCCTGCACACTCGTCTCTGGGGAAACAGCCTGTTACTGGGAGATGCTCTCTCAGCAGCGTCTCATCAGTGTCACCTGTAACCGGTTACTTACACAAAATGAGGGAAGACCTAACTCAGGAAGTGATGACACACGGCAGATAGCGCGTTTCCATTTAGACGAAGGGAACCCCTGTATCCGTTTTCTGCGAGTGGCAGAACTAAGATGAATAAAGCGCATTTTCTTTTTCTTAATCCCCTTTCCTAACTAGTTCACTTTTAGAAATAACTGTCTAGCCAATGAAAACACTCTTTGATAAGGCTAAGAATTTAAGATAAAAAGCAGCTGGGCAGGTTTCTTTTGATACAAAAGGAAACAACTTTGAACTACAGAGACAATGTCGTTTAAATCCGAACAGATGTGGTTTAATCTTGGTTTCGATCCTCCTGTAGCTCTCTCCGCGTGCCTGCATCTGTGTGCAAACAATGACTTGCAGATGTCCGAACATACTTCGTCTCTGTTAGGAAACCACCTCGGTGCATAGGTCGTGTACACCGAATACTCCCGGGCTTTGAACACGGACAGCGGGGGGCCAGCGACAGTTTATGTTGGCCTTTGGGGCTGGCCCACCAATTCCGTAAGAAGCCGAGAGGGGAGGGAAAAGCTGTGGAATCCGCATGCTGTCATTTCCCAAACTAGTCACATATGTTCTCCACGACTTCACTAAATCATGGTGATGGTTTCAGATCCTAACACTTGGACGTGCTTTTAAGATGAATCGTAGCACGTGAACTCTCTAAAAATAGCACCCAGGGCGCTTTCGGCCCCGCCTGCGCCCACGCAGTTCCTGCCCACTTGTCGTCCGACATGTCGTGTGTGCGGGTCCCACCCACCGCTTGGAGAGTCACTGCGGCAAAACCGTGTGGAAACACGAGCGCCATCCTCAGACAGGCTGCAAAGGCGTCTCCTAAACGTTCCCAAATCCACCCTCAGCTTCAAAGGGATGAGAGCTGTCACCCGGGCAGCAGCCGAGGACTGCGTGCTACACGCGCAGGAATTTCATGTTTTCCTTCCTCTCCCGTCTCCCTTCAATGAAGGTCAAGGCCCAGGAAGTGGGGAGGGTCAGCACGTGGAAAGGCTTGCGGTCTCTGGGAGACTCCCAGGCCCTGGGTCCCCACACCTGGCACCTGCCACCAACGTGGACGGCGCTGCTGCCACGCAGCCTTTCCTCCAGGCCCCTCCCTCCTTGGTTTCTCGATTTTTCTAGTCGTAGCCCTTGAGAGTATTTAAAAGACCACATCTGGAGAAGGAGGAAATGAGATGCATATATTTGTTGGCAAATTTTTGAAAAGAGCATTGAGAGTGTGTGCTTGAGTGTATGTCTGTGTGTGTGTGTGTGTGTGAGTCTGTGTGTGTGTGTGTGTGTGTGTGTGAGAGTGTGAGTATGTGCGTGTGAGTCTGTCTGTGACGGGGGAAGTGGGAGGGAAACAAGAAGCAGAAATGAACTCTCTTAGTCAAGAACGCCCATAGAATTCTAACTTTTCTTGAATGTTTACGCTGGGGGGTTTGCCCCAATGTGGCCTGGGTTTACCATCTGGGCTGAGCCCACAAGGACCAGCGGATCCCAGAATGCCCACTGGGAGGGGTGCAGTTTCTCAGGGGTACCCCACCACCCAGAGAGGCAGTGGCTCCCGTTGTCCCCCAGGTCTGCAGCAGCTACACAGCGGGTCCCCAGACAACTGCTGTCAACAGCAGGAATGTGTAATGGAATCTGTCCCCCAAACTCCAGGGGAGACACAGGACCCCCCTGGGGGACCAGGACCTGCTGGGCAGGATCTCAGGAGGAGGGTGTTTTACCAGCGATCGAGACGACCGTGTGCCTGGTGTGGGGCTGGGGCGCAGAGGACAGGTGACTGCACAGCCAGAGCGCGATGGAGCCGGGCCGGCACGAAGGTCAGTGTGACACCTGCACCTGTTGCAGGTGAGAGGCATGTCTGGCTGGGTCAGAACTCGGCTGTGTCAGTGCCAGTGGCAGAGACCCGGGTTCACATGGGCAGCGGGCCAGCTGCTGGGACCCACGGCTGTGTGGTCACGGTGCCCACGATGCCATGTGCACACCAGGTGCTGTCACTCACGGTCGCTGCCATGGCTGCTCGGGGCTGCTGTTTGCAGGAGGGTGAAAAGAGGGGGGCGCTCAGCACTTCAGGTTTGCAGACTCACCCCCTGTCCCCTCCCGTTGCCCCCGTGCTGGGGACGGTCATGGGCTCGGTCCTGAGTCTTCCCGCTCGCCATGCCCATGCCAGAGGTTTCCCTGGAGGGACTGCACCCTCCCAGCAACCCCCAGTTAGAAAGTGTCCCCAGTGCCCCAATAACACCGGTTTAGGAAGCGACTTCACCGGTGTGACAGCCAACAGGCACAGCTTCGCATTTCTCTCTGTGACTAGGACCCCATGTGACTAGGACCCCATGGTGGCAGCCACACCGTTCCTGGGGGGCAGCAGGGGTGGTGGGGCTGGCGTAGGCGTGGGGTCACGGCAGTTCTGGGGGCTCTGCGAGGGCGAGAGGAGGACGGGATATAACGAGCTGTTTGCGTGTCAGACGGGAACCCGCCCGTGACCTTGAGGCAGAGGCACCGGGAGCTGCACACTGAACACCCTGGAGGGAGCTGAGCCCACCGCCCAGCAACGCTTTGCCTGCACAGCGCCTGTCCGTTAGGGAATGTCACAGACGTCCCCCTTCTCCTGAAAAGCGGCAAGACTCGGCACAAGGGAGCCCACGATGCTGTGGCGGGTCCCACCTGTCTGACCCTGTCCCTGCCACGTTCTCCTACTGTGTGCTCAGCGGCTTCCTTATTTCCCTGGCCTGCCTGTCACACCTGGGTACAGACTCCCGGCATCGGCTGGTCCCTTGAGAGGCTGTGTGTTGTACACGTATGTATATCCTACTGGCTCCGTTTCTCTGGGAAACTCTCATGCCCTCCCTTGAAGACACTGAGCACAGCCAACAGCAGCGGCTGACATCACTGAGTCGTCACAATGACTCAGAAGGAGGCAACTGCATTCTTCCCACTTTAAAGATGGGGAAACTGAGGCATAGGGCAGCTAAGTAACTAGCTCAAGGCCATGGAACTAGTGGAGGAGACGCGGCACCGGACTTCAGGTTCCCTGAGACATGGGCGCTGTATGTAACCGTGTGCCTCCAGCGCAGGGAGGAGGTGGGCACAGACCACGACGGCCCCCAGGTCAGGTCACGCTGGACACACACGTGGCCGTGGCCTGTCTGCTCATCACCTCGCATCGAGGGCTGTCTGTGCTTCAGTGTGACCTGTGGTTCTTTCATTTCTGTGTCCCTTTCATTTCTGCCACTCAAATATTCACCATAATGAACACCTTGCAAGGCTGACTAAATAGGGCACATGTTCCCTTTTTTGGGTTTTGTTTACAATTTGCTCTTTTAGAAACTTGACTCCTCAGAGGTGACGTTCGAATGCCCTGAGGACTTATCCATACGTTCACCTGTTCATGCGTTTGTCCCACAGTCTCCTGGGCGATTCACTGAGAATTCATTCTGTGTGTGTATTTTACTTCCTTCATTCGTTTATTCAGAAATAATTATGGAACTCAAACTACATGTTCTTTCTCCCTAGAGCTCTCCCAGATCTGTCCCTGTTTGTCACATGGATTCGCGTCCTCATACGTGACCTGGTGACAAAGGACCCCTCCTACCTGATGTTACCACACCCACCTCTTGAAAATGCACCTGCCTGCTTGTGCCCTGCACAGCCTCGTTTCCCACGTTCCGTGATGATATGTAATTTCATGTATGGATACGGGGCTGGCGTGATGGGTGCTGGACAGGGTAGTGGTTAGTGCTCCAGTAACGCGCGCCCATTTTTAGGAAGAACTTTGTAAGCACAGCACCTGACGCAGAAGGAGCCGCTCCACGGTGGGCGTTTCAGGAACACATTACGGGTGGTTTGGGTCACACATGCTGCCTCAGTATCCTCGCAAATCTCATTACTCATGTTGAGGGTAACGGTAGCATTTTAAGAAAATTCAGTGATATTTCACCTTGCAGACATCATGCTACTTGTTCATTGGATGATTGTATCATAAAAAGAACCAAATAAATATGTAGTTGCATTAAGAAAATCATTTGTGAAATATTCACATAAGACGGGGATAATAATTACAAGAGGCCAAAAGGCCTCACAGTGTCTCCCGTGCAGGTTCATGATGACGTCACTACACCCGTGTGAGCACTGACGCTACCTAAGCAGGACCTGCTCTCCTTGTGTTTTCTTTAGTAACTGAAGCAACATTTGTCAGAATGGCGAAAACGTCACTCGCAGGCCACATGCCCCAGCCCCGTGCGTCCAGCCAGGGGCGGCTTGCCAGGTCCCGTTAGCCGGCAACCAGGAGTGTGGCTTCTAGGATGGTTCTTCCAGCAGAGCTGACGCAAGAGCCGCTGTCTGCCTGTGCTCTCCCCTCTTCCTCCCGCCCTGAGAGCGGACGCGCAGGCAGTCGCTCTGGGAACCATTTTGAAACATGAAGCAACGTTATGATCAAAGCCACGCAAAAATGTAGCAGAGGACAGAGCCCGGGAACTTGGCCAGTGGGGACGGAATCGCTACCTGACTCACACTGCTCTGATTGTGTGTGTGTGTGTGTGTGTGTGCGTGTGTGCATGTGTGCGTGCGTGTGCATGTGTGCGTGTGTGAGTGTGTGCATGTGCGTGAGTGTGTGCGCGTGCATGTGTGTCTGTGCGTGCGTGCATGTGTGTGTGTGTGTGAGTGCGTGTGTGCATGTGTGTGCGTGTGCATGTGCGTGTGTGCATGCGTGCATGTGTGCGTGTGTGTGAGTGCGTGTGTGTGCATGTGTGTGTGCGTGTGTGCGCGTGTGCGTGCATGCATGTGTGTGTGTGTGCGTGCGTGTGTGCGTGTTCTATGTAGCTGACCCTCATGGTAACTCAGCAGCCCTCGGGTTTATTAGAGAAGCCTATACACGGCATTGCTCCATCATGACAGCTTGCATTTGTGGCCGCTGATGGCTGCAGCCAGTGGTGGGAGCAGAAACTGGTCCTGGTGTCTCGTTTTGAACACAGACCCTCGGAGTCTCTGCTCAGCAACCACCGCTGTTCACGGACGTCAGCATGTGTCTCAAGAAATCACTGTCCACAGACGGGCTGTTACTCTGAGTGAAAAGCTGCTTCCTCCTTCCCTCCTGTTTTCTTTTTTCCTCTGAGTTTCACTAAAACTAACAGCTTCACTAAAACTGTGTATCACCGTCCCCTCCTTTTCTTGTGCACGTCTATCACGGAGAATTTAACGCCTGCAGAACATCTGTTACTCTTGCTTACTCGCATCAGGAATTGGATAAAAAGGCATTTTGAAATCTTGGAAACATCGAGGGCTTCTGACCTTAAGCTGATCTGTTAAGACGGTTCATTGAGCAAGGCCGGATGAGCCCTCAGGAAAAGTCATGAAAACGAAATGAAACTGAACACACAAGGCGACTTGCCAGCAGTGAGCCTCACGCACGACTTGCCTTCTCCGGAGAAGACACAGGCGCGTGGCCATGTGCCCGCCGAGCACGCTGCCTGGCCCCCAGGGCTGCACGGCTGCCCCAGGACAGTTATAACAGGACAATCATGTCCGTTCTGCCCAAGCACGTGGCCTTGCTGACATCTACTGAAATACAGATGCACCTGAGCACACGTGAACAGGAGACCACCCCCAAGACGCATGAGAGAACGGGTGTCACACGGCTTCTCCACACACAGGGCAGCTGTCGTTTCTGGCCATTGCGAGGCTCTGACTCTCGCAACTATTTCCACACACCCCACACCCCGGTGGCTCTGCGGCTTTGGGAAGGTAACCCCACGATACACCCAACCTGGTGAGAAGTCGTTCTTTGTGATTTCTGTGACGTTCGTCTGCTGCTCGCCTAGCGGGAATGCTGACGGAAGGGGGACCGAACCTGGAGCTGCTGGGAAGGGAGTCCACACACTTCAGAAAACTGTGCCTGTCCTATGAATTGCCCGATTCTAGACAACGAAAGAAACGTGCTGGGAGAGGACGGGGAGGATGCCACGTGTGAGTCTCTGATGGAGAAAACGGGGCGATGTTTGAACGGTGGCGATTATGACCAGTTCCATGGGGAACGCTCCCACAGCAGGAGGCTCGGGGCTGGGTCCGTGGGGGCCAGAACACAAGACACTTGGCAGCTGACAGAGAGCCTGAGAGTTTTGCTGCATGTGCTGTATTGTGGTTATTTCTAGGCCTTCCACTGTCGAAAGATTCATATCCCAAGGAGGCCTGGCGGTGCGACGAGGGGCTGCTTTCAGGCTAACAACACATTGGCAGCTGAGAGTGATCGGGCTCAGCAGAGACGGGTGGTTCTGTGCACTCGGGGGAAGCCTCTCAGGGTGGAACACGGAAAGTAGCTCAGACGCCGGGACGTGAACAGTGCAGGACAAACTACGCAGCGACAGTCGAAAAGCAGCTGCCACCACTCATCAGAATGTTAGAGATTGAAACAGCCCCCAGGTCTGGACTCTTCAGTCCTCTCTCCCACGTCCCGCAGGGAGCACAGACACGTGTGTGTCTGCACACGGGAACTCACGTTTGCGGCTGCAACTGCAGAAGATTTCATGCAGACACAGACCGAGGCAATAGCGTCAGATTAATTTTTAAAATTCCTCTGTTCGCTAGAACTAGAGGAACCCAGTCTAGCCTGTGGGTCTGTGGGTTATGAGGGAAAACAATAGCCTCTAAAATGGCAATTAGGGTTTGACAGTCATTCACCGCTGGGGGTGGGGTCAGTTGGAGGCTAAGAAACTCAGTAAATGCAAATGTCATGATAGAAGGGTCTTGATGTCACAATGACGTAAAATCTTAGTTAAGCTGCAATGGTGCAGTCACAGCACTGTGGGGAGGGGGCGTGGTTAACGAGATAAAGACACAGTTGTGACTGAATCAGGTCCAACTTGACTCCCATCAGTAAACACATGCATGTGCCGTGCCTAGTGTGTGTGTGCCTACTGTGTGCAGTGCCTACTGTGTGTGTGCCTACTGTGTGCAGTGCCCACTGTGTGTGCCCACTGTGTGTGTGCAATGCCCACTGTGTGCAGGTACTGTGCTGGTTGCCACGAAGCCAAAAATGAGTAATTTAGGGCATCTGTCTCTAAAAAGCTTACAGCCATGAAAGACACAAGGAAGGCAGAATATATAAGCTGCATACATGTAACGAGACACATACAATTCCCAGACATGTACAAGGTACAGAAATATTATATGGGAACAAGTTGCACTGTCTTGTGGGTGCATTTTTCCTTGGCATGGGGTGGTGGTGGTGGTGGAAACGGCAAGTTACAGGGAGGACTTGCCACCTGAGCCTTTTACAGACAGAGAGGGTCAAGTCAGACGTTGAAGGATGGAGAACAGGAAAACAACTTTGGAGCATGACCCAGACGTTTGCTTTTGTGACAGAAGGGGGATAGGGCCAGGTCATCCATTAGCATCTTTCCCAGACCCAGAGTTAAAACCCTACAATTTCATGGCTCTGATCCAAAGTTTAGGTTTTCCATATTGATCTCATTCACATTAAAACCCTTTTGATAGAACGACCTGCAAAACTCTTCCCATGCTTGATGTTTGAAGCACTTCTGAGGTCTCTGATTTCCCGCACCCTATGTTCATTCAATTCCACAAACATTTATTGCACCCACACTGTGTGGGGCTGTCCTCGAAAACACCAGTGAATAGAAGAGACTGACATAGGCTTGTCCTCATGGAGCTCGGCTCTGGGAGGGAGAGACATGCAGTAACTAGCGCACGTCGCGGGCCTGGGGACCATGAGCCCCCACAGGCAGAGCACGACGGGGCACGTGGGGCCAGGCTGGCGGGGCTGTGTCTCTGTCCGCCCAGGACAGGCTCCGCTCATTCCTGTCAGCCCAGGAAAACCATCACTGGCACTCGCTTCAGCAAGAAGCCCAGTTTGGGTCCGACACTATAACCAGTGTAACCATGGTAACCACAGTCAGAGGGACCAGGAACGGGTGTGTCTGCTGTGTGCGCGTGTACACACGTTCACAACCACGGGACATGTAGGTGGCACTGGCCTCACTGAGGGGACGTCTGAGCAGAAGCGAGACTGTGAGCTTCCCTGGCAGCTCAGGGCCAGTGGTTCCAGGAAGACAAACAAGGCTGAGGCCCTAAGATTCCCAAGGGACACAGGGGCCAAAGCGGCTGATGTGGGACGATGGGGCCCCGTGGGAGCTGCGGTCGGGGGAGCAGGGGCCGCAGTGCGGGAGCTGAGTGCTCTGCCGAGTCCAATGGGAGCCCCTGGGGTTTCCTCTACAGAAAGGACGTGGTCTCATGTTTAAAATCAGCACATGTCAGCTCTTGGTGAAGGACGCGGGCTCAAGGCCAGGCCATGCACGCAGCGAGCTGAGCGACAGACGGCCGTGGTTGTAACACGGTATTAGCGGGGCAGGGGGGAGGTGGTTAGGTGCTGGGCGTATCACAAACCACAGGTTCCTGAGGGACAGACGTGAGGGACATGGTTCTCCTATCTCACAAGCGGGACAAGGGTTCCTGCAGAACCAGCTCTGTGACCTGGGGCTGCGGTTCTAACTCAATTCTTACAACAGTCACTTCCCCCACTCTGTTCACAACCCGCCCTCCCTTTGAACGTGTGTGCAGATGGGTATGTCTCACTGAAGCCGCTGCACAGTGAGTGTGTGTGAGCCGGGTCTTGCTGGCAGTCGCGATGTGCTGTGTGCCCACTGACGGAGAACATGTCACCACACGGGAGCCGCCGGGATGCCCGTGCTGAGCGGTGGGTCTGCATTCTGAAACGATGCATTGTGTCTGTGGCAGCACAGCCAATGGTGACACGTTCCTGGGCACCGTCAGGAGCTCAGCCTGTGTGCTCACCTGTGACAGTCACCCCATTCCCGAACCTCCGATGTGGATGCTCGAGCTTCTCAGTGGGGCGTTTCACTGCGACCGCTGCTGTGGCGTGTGCATGGGGTTTTCCGCTCTGATGCTCTGTGGCTAAGTGCTGGGGAGAGTGGGTGTGTGTGTGTGGGGGGCTGTGCACAGGCCTGCGGGGTCCTGAGCTCTCACAGCTCCTCCTGGGGCTGCTGTCGCCCCAGCTGCTGACAGGGCTGTGTGCGCCTGACGATTCGCTATTCCCACAGGCCAGAGCACAGAGGGGGCCTTAGTGAGCTGGGGAAGGACACGGCACATTTCTGAATCGGGAAAAATGGCGACTCTGTCCTAGCAGTCACCACAGTAATTGTTATTAGGTTGGTGCAAAAGTCATTGCGGTTTTTGCAATTTGTAACCTTCTAAACGGCAATGACTTTTGCACCAACCTAACATAACCAACGTTGACTGAAAGTTCACTGTGAGTAAGGTGTGCTAAGTGTTTTACGCAAAATCTGCTATTTAATTCTAAACCAAAAGCAAATAGGCCATATGGGGGGGGCACTTTCCGTACCGAGAGGGGATACAGACAACTCAATAACCTGCCCAGAGTTATTCAAAGGCAGGCGGGTGACCGCCGGGCCCTGCGCTCTCCTCAGCACCGCACCCTAACTGTCCTCAGAGCACAGAGGGCTGGCAGGCGTGTGGCAATAGTGACAAGTCGGTCAGTAGAAGCTGTTACAGGGACAGTTACTGCAGCTGTGAGGACTCGCTCAGTACCTGCTGGGCAGCTGGGAGGATGCATGAGTCCCCCACACTGTGGCACTGAGGTGACAACTGAAATCAGAAAGAAAGAGCTCATCTGGGGCAGAAGGTGGGGCTTGGGGGCGGGGACTGAAATGTGGAGCTCAGGTAACCACATGCATGCTGCCCGACGTCCAACCTGGAGGTGACTGTTCTCAGAACGTGCAGCAGAAACAGCTGTTTCCTCCAGGACTGCTTCTGACTCGTGAATTTTGGTTCTAAATTTTAAAGACTGTTCCTCTCACTCTGCTTCAAAGCCTTGTCTTCCCTTTCGAAACGTTTGCAAAACGGCAAATTCCACACCAAAGGGTCCACCGAGCCAGTTGCAAACTAGCTGCTTCTGCCTGGTCAAGATTAATGAGGCTTCTGATATGAGGAGCTCTGACTAATTGCTATTGCAGCTCTCAAGCTGAAGGAAAAAGCTGGAAAACGAACCCTTAAATGGACTCACAAGAGGCGTATATCCCTGAACACAGTCCAGTCAGGGAGATTGCAAAGGAAAACACAAGAGGCAGTGTTGCCTCCGTGGAGACACAAAAGATCCTTGTTCCCTTTGTGAAAAACCCACCGGCCCTCGTTCTCCCAGCGCCCGCCCTTGATGCTGCTCTGCCCAAAGCGTAAAAGACTTTCTAAAACACAACTCTTGACTTCCTTCATTAAACATATGCCAGTCCTCTAAAAATCCTGGCCTGTGAGTATTGATGTTCAAAGTCATAATGAAAGAACCAAATAAAAAGATAATCCAGTAACAAAACAGGAGCATTTAAATGTGTATAATGTGGCCTGGTGGGGGAGGGGCGCACCTGTTGGCAAGTTGCCACCCTGGTGAGGCTGAGTCCCATGTCATTAAATTGTCCACAGAAACAACAGGGTCCCATCCCTGGACCCAGGACTGCTGCTGGGTGATAATATCACAATGAGACAACATTAACCCACATCACTGGTTCATAAAGCTCCAGTGCTGAGACCAGCATGTTACTTTTTAGCTCTTTTGCAAACAGGAAAATATGTCTGCTTCATGTACACATGACACAGAACTGATAAATAAAATAGATAGTTCTTCACTTTAAAGTAATATTAATGGATGGAAACATTTCATTTCATAATACCTCGGGGAAAATATATATACAGAAAACTGTATATATTTAATATAGTTGTATCTTGATTTTAAAACTCTCAACAAAGTGTGTATAGATAGAACAGACCTCAATATAATAAAGGCCACATAGGACAAGCCCACAGCTAACATCACGCTCAGTGGTGAAAAGCTGAGAACTGAAACTTTACTCTAGAATCAGGAATAAGACAAGTGCGCCCACTCTCACCACTTAATTCAACATATTACTGGAAGTCCTGGCCAGAGCAATGAGGCAAGAAAAAGAAATAAAAGGCATCCATTTCAGAAAAGAAGAAGTAAAACTGTCTCTATTTGGAGATGAAATAATGCTATATATAGAAAACCCTAAAGATTCCACCAAAAAACCTCTTAGAACTAATACATTAATTTAGTAAAGTTGCAGGATACAATATAAAAAAATCAGTTGCACTTCTATAAACTAGTAACAGCGAACTCTCAGAGAGAAATTAAGAAAACAATCCCATTTACAAGTGCATGAAAAAGAATAAAATACTTAGGAATAAATTTATATAAGGAGATAAAAGACCTGTGCACTGAAAACTATAAGACACTGATGAAAAAACAGATTAAAAGACTCAAGTCAATGGAAAGATATGCCATGCTCATAGTTTGGAAGAATTAGTATTCTTAAAAGGCCCCAGTACCCAAAGCAATACAGAGTCAATGCAATCTCTATCAAAACTTCAATGGCATTTTTCATAGGAGGAGGGCAAGCAATCCTTAAATTCATATGGAACCAGGAGTTGCCAAAGCAATCCTGACAAAGAACAAAGCTGCAGGCATCACACTTCCTGATTTCAAATTTTTATACTACAAGCTATAGCAACCCAAACAGTATGGTATTGACATAAAAACAGACACGTAGATCAATGAAACAGAATAGAGAGACCAGAACTAAGCCCATACATACATAGTCAGTTAATTTACAACAAAGAAGCCAACAATATACAATGGAGAACGAACAGTTTCTTCAATAAACGGGGCTGGGAAACTGGACAACCACATGGTCAAGAATGAAACTGGACCACTGTCTTACACCGAACACAAAAATTAGTTCAAAATGGATCAGAAACTTGAACATAAAACTCCTGGAAGGAAACATAGGTGGTAAGTTCCTTGATATTGGTGTTGGAATGATTTTTTTTGTGTTTGACCCCAAAAGCAAAAACAAACAAGTGGGGCTACATCAAACTAAAAACTGTATAGAAGTTCAGCAAAGGAGCCATCGACAAAATAAAAAGGCACCCTAGACAATGGGAGAGGACATTTACAAATCATACATCTAATAAAGGTTTGATAGATAGATTTAAAAAACTCAATGTATTTAAAACACTCATACAACTCAGTAGAACAGAACCTAAACAATGCACCTAAAAAAAGGGCAGTGGCTCTAAGTAGACATTTCTTTGAAGAAGACGCACAGAAGGCCAACAGGCACCTGCAAAGATGCTCGGCACCCGTAGTCATCAGGGAAACGCAAATCAGAACCATGATGAGGTGTCACCCCACACCTGTCAGCAAGGCACCATCAAAAAAGACGAGAGATACTCGTAAGTGCTGGCGAGGCTGTGGAGAAGGGAACCCTTGAACTCTGTTGGTGGGATTGCAGACTGGTGCAGCCTCAGTGGAAAACAGTATGAAGGTTCCTCAAACTTTTTAAAAGGAACTACCATATGACCCAGTAATTCCACTTCTGTGTATTTATCTGAAGGAAAGAAAAGCACTCTGTTTAAAACATACCTGCACCCTGTGTCCATTGCAGCATTATTTACAGTAGTCAATACATAGAAACAACGTAAGTGTCCGCCAGTGGATGAACGGATAAAGAAAATGCGGTGCATACGTACAACGGAATATTATCCAGCCAGAAAAACCTATGATTTGTGACAATATGGATGGACCTTGAGGGTATTATGCTGAGTGAAATCAGTCAGACAGAGAAAGACAAATACCATATGATCTCACTTATATGTGGGATCCGAAAAAAACAAAAATAAACAAACAAAAGAACTCACAATTACAGAGAACAGACTGAGAGGTGGGGGCTGGGCGAAATATATGAAGGTGTCAAAAGGTATAAACTTTCAGTTGTAAAATAAGTCCAGGGACGGGACGTACCAGGCGACAACAGCCAACCACACAGGGAACTGTATTGTATATTTCAAAGTTGCTGAGAGGCTAAATCTTAAAAGTCCTCACCACACATGCAACAAACACGTCCTATGTGTGGTGAGGGACGGTAACAAAACTCATTGTGGTCATTACATAGACCTACATAGACACACACACAGTGCATGTAAAACTAACTCAATGCTATGTGTCTATTACATCTCAATTAAAAATAAAGTGAAAAATGATTTAACTCAAAGAATGTAAGGGGGAAATAGGTATAACAGATATAACCAGATTGTACTCTAAAAAGAATAGGAAACAGTGTCGTTATTCTCAGTCCTAGAGAAAAAGTAATTTAACTGGATCATCTCATATGAACTGATAAGAATTTCCAAGTAACGGTTAGAAGATGATGTAACAAGAATGCACTGATTAGGAGATAACCCTGCACGTGGCAGATTTCAGCATCTTTTACAACAGTCACTGGTTCCCCTCTGAGACCCCGCCGACCCTCCCAGGCCACCCCGTCCTGCTGAGGGACCCCGCTGGTCTCAGCCGTGGCCACGAGACTGGCTTTGGCCACAGAATTGTGAGTAGAAGGGGCCTGGCCCTTGTGAAGCAGAAGCGTTAGGAGTTACTGTCTTGTTAGAGACGGCGAATTCATCCTTTGGCAGAAAGAACTAGGCTCACATGAGCTGTGCTGGGCCTCGTGACCTGCCGGGGGTCAGGTCCTGCTGCCTCCTGCTGGCTCGCTGCTCAGTGTCCTGGGGTACATTGTACTTTTCTGTATTGGCATTTAATCACACAGTCTGACACAATCTTTCAGTGGTTCCATTTCAGTATGCGTACTGGACTTCTGCTAGTCTGCCTCAAATTAAAACTCACTTCCCGAGACCACTTCTGTTCAGTTCACTCATTTATTCTGTTCTTTAGATTCAATGCCAACTATAATTTAATATATAAATAATTTAACATATAAATTATATATATATATTATAGTCACAGGACATGGAGCAAGCACAGGGAATAGAGTCAATGGAGCTGTAACAGCTGCTACACACGACGTCAGAGGGGTGTAGATTGGGGGAGGGAGTTTATCACTTTTCGAGGGGTATAAATGTCTAACTAGTACATTGTTTTGTACACCTGAAACTAATAACAAATAAAAAACCTCACCACTTCCCAATGATGCAAGAAATTTAAGAGCGGATTCCTCGCCCCCCCCCCCCCCCCCCGTGAGCCGTGGGTGCTCTGCAGTCACATCATCGTCCCTTACGAACCACAGGAGACCCGCTAGTGCCGATGCCGTGGCAGCGAGCACCCTCGGACGGTCCCCCTTTCTCCCTGCACGGCCCTCCTTCAGTGCTGTCGTCGGGAACCGCCCTCCCCAGCCAAACAACCTCCTCCACAATTTGCTGAAGTGACGTCTGCTGTTGACAGAGTCTCAGAGCTTGTGTTTGTCTAACAATATCACGATTTTATATTTTACTGTGTTTCCCTGAAAATAAGACCAGGGCTTATAATAAGATTTGCTCCAAAAGACGCATTAGGGCTTATGTTCAGGGGCTGCCATCCTGAAAAATCATGCTAGGGCTTGGTTTCCGGATAGGTCTTCTTTTCGGGGAAACACGGTAGCACTTGGGTTTCCCTTGGGTGCAGGACTCTAGGTGAGCTTTTGCTCCTTTCAGCATCTTCAAGCTGCCCTTACATTTTCTTCTAGATCCCATGGTTTCTGCTGAAAATTAAGCTCTTAGACTTTTGCTTCTCCTTTGAAAATAGGAGTCCCCCCTCCCCACCTCCCTCGATGCTTTTAAGATTTTCTTTTTCCCTTTGGTTTTCAAAAGTTGGCAGCAATGTGTCCCAGTGTGACTTTCTCTGTTTATCCTGCATGGGAACCACTGAGCTTATGGAACTGATGTCTTTCATATGAGATCAGTATAAACACTTTGCAACTGTCTCTGACGCTGATGGTCCCACGAAAACCATAAGCCCCAAACTGAGAATCATACAAGAGAAACTGGTAAACAGATCTTATCAAAAGTTGAAAACTTCTACTCTTCAAAAGACACCTTGAAAAACGAAAGGGAAAGCACTGGGCTAAAATATCACCAGGACACAAATCTAACAAAAGATTTGCATTTGGGATGTATGAAGAGCTTCTACAACTCAACAGTAAGAAGACAGAAAACCTGACTTAAACCAATGAGGAGAGACTTTGAACAGAGGTCTAAGTGACCAAGCACATGAGAAAGGGCTCCACGTCGTCATTTGTCACTGGGAATGCAAGTTACACTGTCGAGGAAGCGTGACGCGCTCCCCAGTGTGCTGAGGTCGCCAGGCCAGCCGCACAGGGGTGACGACCACGTGGAGCCACCTGGCGTCCTGTGTGCTGCTGGTGGGGGGACGTGGTGCCCCAGCTGGGAAACTGGGCCAAGTACTTGAGGGTGCCATGGGATCAGGGACACGGCTGGCCAGAAGCTGGGGTGGAATTCTCTGACACAGCCTCCTGCTGGTTCATTGCCCTGTGCAGGGGTGTCTGTGTGGCTTCTGGCCGGAGGCCGCTGTGCAGAACCCACTGTGAGCTTCTGTGCAAGTTTTGTGTCAGCACCGGCTGGGGATGCTGAGAGGTGGAAGCGCTCAGATCGCAGGTGGGAGTATAATTATACGACCACACTAATGAACAAGACTCCTCGTGGGGGGTCCTAGCGGGCTGGCTATTCCTGTTCTTTAAAGGCGGAGGTCAGAGGCCACCTTGGAGAAACCCAGAGGCAGCGCCTCCCTTCTCTCTGCCACCTTCCAGAGCGATGAACAGGTACACATTGCTGGTGTGGCCGGGCCGCTGGCCAGTCCGAACTGACAGCTGGCCTGGGGCCTCCATGGTTCGGGGGGTGCACCCGGAGATGCAGGGGCCTGAAGGGGCAGGCACCCCTAGGAATCCTGAGTGAAGGGCCCATGACCATGGCTCAATAAGCAGCACGAGAGTGAATCCAAGTGACAACACAATGTGTATCCAACAAGTGGTGCCAGGATGCTGGCTTCCTCAGCCCTGTTCGTGTGTCCGGGGTGCCAAGAAGAACAGCCACCCGGTCACCTGAGCTCCTCTGTCAGTTCTTGGGCCTCTGTGTCTGTCATCGGGCACTACGGACCCCAGACTGTGTTTACACCTAACGTCACAGGTCTCTCAGGGACACTAGTGACCTTCCATCATTTGTAGTGAGCAAATACCCTAAAAACGGACCACCAGGCACTTCTGCCTTTTAAGGGGCTTTGCCTACCAGCTTGGCTCCGTTGCCCCCACCAGCGGCCACACCCTGTCACTGTCCCTACCTGTTACCTGGGCACCACGCGCTACATGCTGCTCTGCTTGCGTTTGTGAGGAGAAAAGGTGAGTTCTCTTTCTCTCACTCTTCCACATTCCCAGCCATGCCCTTCAAGCGTTACTGTTTATTCGCCCAGGCGGTATCTGAGTCCCTTCTAAGAAGCTGGCGCTGTGGGAAGACGAACAAAGCCATGCTGGGTCCTAACCCTGATGGAAGTCATAGTTTTGTTAAGGAAGCACATGCTACAGAGACAATTACGGTAAAAATGCCAAATTGCAACTATGTGAGGAATGGGGGCGAGAGTAACAGGGAGGTGGGAACTGCTGGGGGTGGGGCAGGGCACCGGCCCCTGGTGGAGGGGGTGGTCACGCTGACGTCTCCAGAATGAGGGGGAACCTGTTTACTGCCCCCCCATGGGCACCAAGAGCCGCAGACAGAGCAAACTGAAATCCATCCTTACACACCCGGGTAAACACCCTGATACAGAGGGTGCCATAAAATGTACACACATTTTAAGAAAGGAAAAAACTGCATTAAAATTCTACTGATGGGAACCGCTTTGAGCACCTCTTGTCAGTGCAGAAGTCAAATGTGACTTGTATTCATCTTTTGTTATTGGTATATATTGAACATTACAATTTCAATACAGGTTTTTTCCTTTCTTAAAATGTATATACATTTTTTGGCACCTTCTGTATACGAAACAGTGTCCGAGACAAGCCGACCTATTTTGGATGTCACACTGCAGTCAGGTCACCCTGCTTTAAGACGCTCACTGTGCCTGGATTGTTCCCTGTGGGAGTGACAGGCTTAGTGAGGGGACATGTGCGCGCGCACACACACGCACACACACATGCACACACACGCACACACACGCACACACACGCACACACGCATAAATGAACAAAGCAACTTAGCTCTACAGCCTGGGGACGTTATTGTCCAAACACACTTTACAAAGTCCAACATTCTCTTCCGTGTCCCGCTGGGTGGCTGGCGCTGGCGTAAAATAAATGAAGATGATCACTAAGGAGGGGGCACTGAAGCTGACTTGGTAGGCTCAAATAATCTACTTATTAAAGAATATGTTGAAAAGTAACGTATGTATAGGTTAGAGAGAGTCAAAAAAATTGTAGCTGAAATTTGGGAATTCCTAACACACTGGGGTTTGGGGATAATACGAAAACAGGAAATGAGTTGACCATTTATGATGGTGGCAGTGGGTCAGTGGCTCATCTGGCTGTAATCTGCTTTTAGGTGAGATTTCTAATTACCTTTCAGACCAGCCGTGTCGCCCTCACCGCTGGCCCCTGACGGGGCAGAGTGCGCCCTCATTCAGCTGAGCGGTTCTGAAACCTTTCGCTGCCCCCGTCAGGTACGCTCGGCCTGACTTACTTCTTACCGGGCTGTGTTTTAACTATGGGTGGTTTTGAGGTGCCAGCGGCTGAGCCCACAGTGCGGCCAGCTGTCATGCACGGTGCCATCTAGCCAAGTTGTGGCTGGGTTGGAGATAGAATTGAAACAAGATTTTGTATTTAAACATTGTAGGAATAAACAGGGGTCCCCTGAACCAAGGGAAGTTACTCAGGCCATCACCTGTGATTGGCAGAGACTCAGAGGCCTACAGAGCAGGGGGGCAGCGTCACAGTGGGACAGAGATGGCCTCACATGTGTCCTGATGAGGCCTGGGCCTGGGGGAGCTGCAGGCGGGCTCCCCAGAGGCAGGGTCACCTGTGCTGGGCTCCCCAGTGATGGGGGTCACCTGTGCTGGGCTCCCCAGAGGCGGGGTCACCTGTGTTGGGCTCCTCAGAGGCGGGGTCACCTGTGATGGGCTCCCCAGAGGCGGGGTCACCTGTGTTGGGCTCCCCAGAGGCGGGGTCACCTGTGATGGGCTCCCCAGAGGCGGGGTCACCTGTGCTGGGCTCCCCAGAGGCGTGGTCACCTGTGTTGGGCTCCTCAGAGGCGGGGGTCACAGTCATAAGCTCCCTGATTGGGGATAAACAAACTAGGTTGTGTTATTGTCAGTTGTTGAAAACCAAAGGAAAAGAGAAAATCTTAAAAGCATCCAGAAAACAAAAAACTACTCTAAATAGAGAAGGAGACTAACAGCTGACCTTTCAACAGGAACCGGGGACTCTCAGCAATAAGACGTCAGCACAGCCCCACTGAGCCGCACGGTCCGCACTTGGCAGCTGCCGCAGCTGAAAGCGCTCAGACCCACTCAGGAGCCGCGAGGTCCTTTCAACCGCAGCCTAAGAGAGCGAAAGACGGGGACAGTTCTTACGTCCGCCGACAGGGATAGAGAAACACACGCGGGCTGCGACGTGTCCCTCGGCTCCGCGAGCCTCCACACCTCGGCTCGGGGTCCCCGTGGGGCTGTTCTGGGAGCCGCCCCCGCAGACACCCGACCCCCAGTCCCTCCTGTGAGAAGGCGCGTGTCTGTGTGGGACCCATGTTTGCACAGACGCGGCCCCCACGTCACCTCATTCGCAGGCACCAGCCTCGTGCTCCGTGCTTTTGGGCACTTTTTGGGTTTTTCTTTCTGAATATTTTCAAACCACGGTTGGTTCAATCCACGGATGCGAAACACGTGGATACAGACGGCTAAGTGTACAATACCCCCTAAATATATACAGTGTTTTAAAATATCAGAATAATACTTTGTAATGTTTATCGATATAAAACTATTTAGTAAAATTGTAAAAACATACATGGATTAGAGAGAAACTCACAGGAAGGACTGAATTATGTCTTAATTCTTTAAAATAATGAAATAACTTGACAGTGTTGACTGGTGGACAGACGGCATTCTTCACGATGTTATTTACTCTTCCCTGTAGGTTTGAAGCATCTCACAATAACACCATCTAAAACTAACCAAGGACACTTAGGACTTGGAGGGCAGTGGTCCTGCCACCTGGTGTCCCACCCGGAAGC
This sequence comes from Rhinolophus sinicus, assembly GCF_036562045.2. Classification (NCBI taxonomy): domain Eukaryota; kingdom Metazoa; phylum Chordata; class Mammalia; order Chiroptera; family Rhinolophidae; genus Rhinolophus; species Rhinolophus sinicus. The sequence goes on from NC_133759.1 coordinate 380,620, forward strand.
TGGCTAACAAGGCACATACCTGGGTCAGGTGGGGCGTGTGTCAGGACGTGGCTGGGGACGCTGGTGCGTGGAACAGCTGAGGGCCGTGGGGTAAAGTGGACTCCAGAAAAGAGTTTCTTAAACTACCCAAAAATAAGTGTTTCCCCGAAAATAAGACCGGGTCTTATATTAAGACACATTAGGGCTTATGTTCAGGGGATGTCATCCTGAAAAATCATGCTAGGGCTTATTTTCCAGTTAGGTCTTATTTTCGGGGAAACACGGTAGAAACAGTATCTCGCCGTCTAAGAAACACAGCAGTATAATTTTGAATGTATTCTTTCAGTGCACAATTAATTGCACTGCACTCCTGCAAGCATCTGAGGCTTCTGCCCTCGTCCCAGGGCAATGTCTGAACCGAATCTGTTCAGCCTGTTTCTCCTTACAGATCTGATACAAATTGCTTCCCGTGACACAGTGACGCCACCATCTGCTGCCGATGTCACGAAGGCAGTGTCGCTAAGAAGCTGCCTTCTGAGTTTGCTAGTCCTTCTTCACCCACACGGTGCAGACGCAGGGCCTGAACGAGGAGGCCTGCCTGCCCTCGGCCTCTCCTGTGGTCACAACGGGCAGTGCTCAGCGGTGGGCACACTGGCCTTCCAGTCGGGCCACGCGAGCTGGAGTCTCTGACCCGCCCTGCGGCAGCTGTGTGACCTGGCGACGCCGTTTACCCTCTCTGTGCAGCTTTCAGCTGAGCCCTCCCCCCACCTCTGCCTCCGTGCTGTGTAGGGACAGGCCCAGGGCTGGGAGCCGTGCAGGATGCGCTCCCCACCAGACCCTCACTAAGTACACTGGCAAAGAGCCTTTGCCCAAATGAGCCACATTCACGACATGAGGACGTGAGCAGACTTTTGGGGGCCACCATTCAGCTCAGTACACGGTTGAAATAAGGCTTTAAAAAACCAAATCACTGCCACAGACACTGTCTCATTTAAAGTCTCAGTTAGCACAACACCCTGTGAATGAGGACGGAGTTCACAGACGCCAGTCACCCGCGAGGACGGTTAAAGCACCGAGAGGCACCGAGGGGGCGTGTGACACACGGCGACACTGAGAGCAGCTCCGGGGGCGGCGGGACAGGTGGAGGTGCGAGCGCTGGCTTTCTTTTCTGTGTGACATGATAGAAATGACCACACAGGCTTGCTCTGGGCACAAACAGAAAGAGTTCCTGTAAACCAATTAGCATGGCCTGCTATGCGGTACGCACCCAACACGTTTACAGTAATTATGACTAAACGTTGCCTTTCCAAGAACTGCCAAATCAGGCACCTCGCGCACAGTCCTTTTCCTGGCAGAACGCGGTGCCCACTTTACCCTAAATGTCTCCCTCTATTCAATGTTCTCTGATAGGCCCTGGAAGTTGTGAGCATTAAGGTGAAGGGGACATTTGTGCTGGAAGGTTCTGCCACCTGCAGGTAAGCAGGGGCTGCTGCAGTTCTCACAAACCAGCTGGATGTGCTCAGGTGAACGACAGCGTTAGTTCTGGGCCTGGCTCAGAACCTGGCTCCTCAATACGTAAATTAACACACGACTGCCCGCAGGAGCCTGTCAAACGCGCCCCAGGAGGCCTCAGGCTGCACTGCCATGCTCCCCAGTCTTGAATTTCAGAAAAGGCGCTAATCCAGCTCTGATACACCGTGGAGGCCCGAACGGCAGTTCCCAAGCTACCCCCGCGTATGATTCCAGCGTGTTGGAAAGGGGAAGATGTGGTTCCTCCAGGACATGGGATCAGAAACACTGCGGGGGTGGGGGGTGGAGGGTGGCAGGGAAGGCGAAGGCGGTGCTCAGGGGACAGTGGCACAGTCCCCTGCCCCTCCAGGCTCCACAGTGGGCGAAAGGAAAATGTTCATTTCTGATAAGAGGCGACGTCGTGCCCAGGCACCCTGACGGTGGCCATGCCTTTTCCAGCTGGTTATAGTTTTCCTACCAACACTTTAGAACAAAGAAAATGTTGGCTTAGCTTGTTTTGTTTTTTCATAATTAAAATCACTTATTGAGATTGAAGTAAATCCCTTCAATAACTGAAACTTAATTCACACCCGAATTGCAAATCCTTTAGCATTAAAAAGACATGTGATTCCATTTAAAAATCAGTGAAACCGATCATTAACGTAGGTCGTCCTGACCCAACACCCTAACGGGCACGAGGTGGGGGCCAGTCACACAAGCAGATATTGATTTGAAATCAGGCCATGTCCCCGCCCACTGTGTTGGGACCTCAGGATTTTTCATACTACAACGTACCTGATACATTTGGGCTTTTCAGCCTCTAGCTGAAAAGCATCCTCGAGAAGGTACAGATGCTGTGAGCACATCCACAGAGATCGTGCAACACACCATCGTGGGTCGTGCCAGGGGATGAAGACGGAGTGTCACAGAAAGATCTCTCTTACCTGGCAGCCACTCCCAGGAAGCCATGGATGACTTACACACACCACTTACTTGGTTCCTTTGGAGCAGGCAGGAGAGCTGTGGGCAGGAAATGGGGCACGAGGTCCGAGGCTCAGGCCGGAATCGCGTCCTCACGACTCGCTGTCCCGGACGCACAGGCTGCCTGTTTCCTGGTCTGCGGTGCAGCTGACAGTAACGCTACCTCGGCAGGTGGTAGCGAGGCTTCTCAACTGGTTTGCAGCTTGACTGCAGATTGCCGTCACCGGGGGATCTTTAAAACCTACAACAAGGTGTGACGTGTGCCCTGCAAGAGGGGGCGGCCCCATGAGCAATCATTACTGCCACGTGTGAGGTACTGTGGCCCCTGGGCTGCAAGCCAGGCGCAGGTTAAAGCCGCCCGGCCCCCTGCAGGCAGGCCGACCCGCGTGGGGTCCCTCGGTGACTGTGGGGTGGGGTCGAGGTGGACAAGGGAGCTGCTATATTATTTACAGACAACTTGGGAGTCTCCCTGTAACGTGCCCGTCTCATAAGGGAGACACACAGAACCAAACTGGACGGTGGCAACAGTGCCTGAGTGGGGACTGCTGACCAAGGGGCCATCCAGATGTGCTGTCTCTTCCGTCTTCTAGATGTCACTCACATCTCTTTACAATACATCTTCTAGATGTGCCATCTCTTTAGGATACCACCATAAGTACTATTATTATCACTAATAAAAAACCAAAGGCAATTATCCATTGCTTTCTGAGAAGCCAGAGTCCCTTTTGTCCTGGAAAAGGGAGGTGAGTTGGGACCGGGCAGAGGGACGCAGGGTCAGGACGAGGTCTGTGTTTCCCCGAAAATAAGCCCTAGCTGGACAATCAGCTCTAATGTGTCTTTTGGAGCCAAAATTAATATAAGACCTGGTCTTATTTTATGATAAGACCCACTCTTTAATATAATATAATATAATATAATATATAATATAATATAATATAATATAATATAATATAATACAGGGTCTTATATTAATATTTGCTCCAAAAGACACATTAGAGCTGATGGCCCAGCTAGGCCTTATTTTAGGGGCAAGAGGGTTGTCCCCTAAATGAGGCTGAGGCATCCAAGACGTCTGAGGAGACCAGAGGGCAAGTGTAGGAAGTGGGACGTTGACGTGCTGAGGGAGGTGTGAGTGGGGGTAGGGAGACGGCTTCCAAGGAGGGAAACCTTGAAGAAGGTGTGTGCACAATGCGTGTCCAGGGAACAGGTGTCCAGTGACACGTATCCACATCTAAAATGCACGGTGTGACTGCGTCTCTGGCAGAAAGCAGTTTGTGAAGTGTTGACGTGACTATACACTCGATGCTGATGGACAAGGGGACAGCTGATACTCTGGGGACAGACACACGCGTTAGAGGTTAGGAAGCTGCGGCTCACCAGGCCACAGAACCCTCCCGGAGTGAGCGCTAGTGACCGGTAGCACTGCCTGCCAGGCCTGTCTTCTTACCCACTTCACCCATCCGGCCCCCATGGCCAGGGCTGTGCACACACACCTCCTGCCAGCGCCCAGGAAGGGCCGGGAAGGAGAGTCTGAGAGGAGGGTGACAGGCGGGAGGGAGCAGTGACTGGGCAGTGACTGGGCCTGGGACGGACAACACATGACCAGGTGGCAGAAGCAGCTGTGTGGGGCCAGGAGCCGCAGTGACATCAGAGGACCTGGGACACTGTGGGGAGGGGAGGGGTGGGGTGCTGGGCTGTCAGAAGCTGGGGCTTAGTTTGCAGGACGGTGGCAGCCACTGAATTTCTGAGCAGGGAAATGACACAAAGAGGGAGATGACTGCATTTTAAAAATACTCCCAGCAACGGCCCGTCTTCTTACTAAAACTCCAACCACAGAGGGTTTGAACTGAAAACGACTTGAGAGTTCATTTGCCTGTGGGTTTTAAGCTGGCAGCGCGTGGCCAGACTCACCCATCCCGAAGGTGTATTAGGTTTGGTCTGGTCCCCATGGAAAGTCCTTTTCTTTCTTCTTTTCCCTTTTAGCCAGAACACGCACCCTCTGACGTGCGGTCTGTTCCCACGAGACTCAGTGTATCTGCTGAGCTTGTGCAACAGGCAGGTGAGCTGGGAGGCAGGGCCCTTTGCCAGGTACACTCAGCAGAGTCTGACCAAAGCAAAGGTGTTATCAGGGGTGTCTCATCTCTTCCCAAATCATCTTTCAAAGGCCTTTTTATAAACAGCCATGACTCTTAGGGAGCTGGTCTGTGAGAACTCCCACTGGAACCCAGGCTGGAAACCAGGGGATTCGAGCCCTGGAAACTGACAGCCTCTCTGAGCCAGACCCACCCCTCGCCCCCTTGTCCACGCCACACCTTTGACAGTAGATGCACAGACCCCCCCGGCACGTGTGCCGATGGCGACGGATGGCAGGTTCTCTTTCCCTGAGGAAGGGCTGGCTTGCCCGCAGAATTTCCTGCGCTTACAAAGATGCGAAGCGTGGAAGAGCTGACATAGAGGTAACAAAATACATTTTCCCCAAGTCCTGCCCACATCTCATCCTCTTCCTGCCACAGACTAATTGGCCAGAGTTTGCACATAACCCTTCATTTCAGATCAGAAAGTACTTTGAAGAAGGAAAAAAATTAATTGTCCACATGTTTAAATGGAAAGACTGCCTTAATGACTTTTCCACAGTCAGGGATTGAATGTCTTCCCACAACTCAGACATTCACGTGCAGCAAAGTGAGGAAGAGAAAGGCTTTAGAAAAGGTTTGTGACCTCAGACGGCTGCGCGGGGAATGTGCTGTGCTCGGCCCACGGACACAGCAGCACCAGCCATGACAACCAGGAAGTGTCTGGTGGTTGCCGAACGCCCCGGAGCTGGGCGCAGAGTCTCCCGGACTGAGAACCTCTGCCTCGTATCGCTCTTGACTTTGCTTCCCTGGTTTTTGCCCCAAACTCTCTATGCAGCACAGTCGATAGGAATGTAAAGTTTGGCAATAGGTGAATTAAAGGGATAAAAACACATTTTAATCTTTAGACGTTTCAGAGCATTAAAATCAACTTTTCAGATGTTGCCAATAGGTGAAAAACTGTATTAAAAGGATCCCTAAATATTCAGAGGAGAGAAAAAGGAGGCGTAAAGAAAACATTTCAGAACGTGGAAGTTGCATCTCTCTCTAGACGGATCAGTGGTTGTTTCTGGTCCCGTCGGTGTTACTACAGCGTGGGGTGTGAGTGAAGCACCCCTTTCCTCCCTGTTCAGTTACAGTGGAAAGAGAAACATTAAATCTGGAAAGGTTTCCAAGCTTCACACAGGAACTGGTTACTAATAAGATGCAAAAAAGGAAACATAAAAGTGACAGGGGCTGTGTATGCTTCTTTCACAATGATTATTTTTGGAAAAGGCAAAATGAAACTCCCCTGCAAGTCCTCCGGGGGCTGACAAGTGGAAGAGAACGAAACGGGCTGGGTCCTCGTTGGCCGTGTGCGACCATGTCTCAGGGCACCCCTGTTGTGTCTGAATAGTTTCTACACGTTCGGGAGAAAGTGGTGTGACAGGTAAGGCTCGGGACTCAGGACACGGCCACCTGAGTGGCCGAGCCTGAGAGAGAGCTTGTCTGGCTGTTCTTAGCCTGACTGTGGGTTTCAAACACCTGTGAGTCTTCTCTATATGCAGGTGTCCAGGCCCTACGAACACTCGGACATAACTGCTGTGGCAGGAGGCACCATCGTTGTTTTTAAACACTCCCGGGCGCTGCTCATGAGGAGAACCGCTGGTCTCACCCATGGGCTGCAAACCCAGATGGTGATAAGGCCCAGGAAATCAGTGTCTTTAGTTAGGTGGTCACGTGTGAGAGCACAGGGCGCGGTGGGGGCCGTGGGGCCTGGAGGCGTGGCCTGTGTGAATACGCCCTGCTGCCGAGCTACAGCCGTCTGCAAATGCCACCCGAGTTTTATTATAATAAAAACCAGACATTTAGGTTTCTGAGAGAAATTTCCCCAAGATTTTAGAACCATGGTTAAGGTGCCAAACAAAGCCTATATGCAGCTGCCCGTTTGCAACCCTAAATCCAGTCCAGTTTGACTTCACCCACGAGGAAACTGAGAGCCAGACTTACACAGCTGCCCATGAGGACAGAATTCGTGGGGGGAGAAGGGCCCCAAGCCTGAGCCCACGGGCAGCGTCTGTCTGATGTCCCCACAACCTCACGACGATGAGGACATTTGCTAAGTGCCTGCAGTGTGCTGGGGTCTGCAAACAGCTTGAACCCTGCAGGAAATCCAAGGACTAAGGCCTAGCACCCCAGTCACAGGCTGAGACGCAGCCCCCCAGGCCCAGAGGCCTCCACCCCCGCCCCAGCAGTGCATTCCCGCTCACCTGGTGGCTGTGGACCGTCCCTCTGCTGGAGGTCTCGCTCTTGGGGTCAGGAGTCCCCCTGGAGCCAGCACACAGCTCTGGTTGGACCTTCCCTGGCTGTGCCCCCAGCTGGCCCTGCGTGAGGCCTGAGCTGGGCTCTTCCCCAGGCTCCCTGGAAGCCAGGAAAGGCGCTCCCAGCAAGGCCCTCGGGCTTTCGCACAATGTGCTGTCTCAGAAGAGAGAGAAGGGTTGCAGGCTGGCCTCCCTGCCCCGCTTGGACTCTGCCTGTGTCCGCTGGACGGCACCGGAAGGACGAGCCTGCTGGGCACCGGAAATAACATGTGCTTAAGAAGAACGTGAAGGAGAAACAGGTTGGTTCACCGTGCAGAGCAGGCAGCATCGAGGAACAGATCTGTGTAACTGACTCCGCATTCACGTCCTGTTTGACCTCCAGCAGCCATCCTGATGCTGACGGTGCCGAGTGCAACTTCACGTCCCCAAATTCTGGATGAGAAGCTGCAGGTCCATCGTCCTCACGCCCAGGCCCAGGAACTGGGGTCCATCCACCCACCTCCTGGCCCCGGCGCTCAGGGCTCAGTGGCTGACACCGGCCGGCATGACGCCTGCGGATGACGCCCCCGGGCCCCAGGGACTCGGTGAACTGCAGACAGGAGTCACAATTCTTGCTGTGAGTTCAGAATTGCTGTTTTAAGTCTTAATTGTTTGTATTTCACCAGAAATACTGTCACAGAAAAAAACAAAAACTAAAAATAGACATTAAAAAGCCAACCAACTTCTGTTGCCTGTTCACTGCAGAAACATCCACCACTGTCACTGTGGCACATTCTTCCCACATTTTACACCCACACGAGTGGCTGTCTCTCTTCTTTAAGCAGCTGCGGTGGTGAGGGGGCCGTGCTCGGTGACACGTCCTGGTGTCCTGTTGGTGGCATCAGAGCTGTGAGAGCAGGAGAGGTCGTGGGAAAGCTGTGGGTGGGGGCCCGGGAGCCTGGCCCCTGCGGACGACACAGAGCCGGGCACTGCTGCGGGCCACTCCCTTCTCCCCCCGGGAGATGTGGGGACGTCAGGATGGATGCACCGTGCACTTTGGGGTGTGATTCCATCTCAGATGGTAGCAGAGCAGCGGCCAACCTGACAAAGCAGCCACGTGACTGCCATTATTCACTGTCACCTTGACACATGGCCTCCCTGGGGGGCAGCACGCAGTGCTTCACTCACTGCCTTCACCACTTACAGGTCACCCACCATGGCCAGCTGTTCGTCCACCCCTGCCCCGTGTTGACGGTCATCAGGTGAGATTACGGCAAACAAGGGACAATCTTGGCCTCAAGAAGCCAGGGGTCCCGTCTGGGAGGAAGAATCTGTCCCACAGGTGACTGGCGGGGTGGGGGGGAGCCTGTAGGAGGTCAGAGGGCAAACAGACAGGACCCAGAGACCTCCTGGAGGTCCCGGCAAAGACCGCAAAGGAAGGAAAGAAATCAGTGCCCCAGGGTGTGAGCAGGTCACCCAAAGCGAGGCATCTGCTGTGACCCCATGTCAGCAGGCGGGGCGGCTGCCTCTTACGAGAAGCACAGGGTTTGTCCCCAGGTCAGGACCAGCTCATGTGGGATGTGTGATTTCTTCAAGCAAAAGGAGGTGTCCTAGAGGAGCATGACCACAGGGGACCCCTCAGCCTGAGGCTCCGAAAAGCGCCGACATCTTCCTGCCCAGCCCACCGACGGTCAGTGGAAACATGGCCCGTGGACCCGGCCACACCGCGGTGACACGCCTGCCCTTGGAAGGCAGACTTCACTGGCGTCTCATGCTAGGCTGCGTAGAGCAAGTCCAGCCTAAAGCTTTCGTGGTTTTATTTGTGACTGTTGGGCTCCCAAAAGGTTTGGGCCCCTTTGCTCAGACTCCCAGACTGACACCACCTGTACTGCCTGAAGCCCCAGGCACGGCCACTGGAGGGCGCCAGGCGACAGGCTACTGTCCCCCGCCGACCTCGTCACTTTTTCCTCCTGACTTTCCTCAGCTTTAAATCCAGGCTTGTTGCCCAGATTGAGCGGGAGCGGCTTTACCGTTTTCTGATTCAGAATTTTAAAGACCGATGTCTTAGAATAGCTGGAAACCACGGCGTCCGTGCTCATTCCCGACGCAGTGTCTTTGCCTCTCCACACTGACCTTGGAGGGCGGCGCTCAGAATAAATGGCAGGGACATGTTTACCCACAATCGTGCGGTGATAATTCTGTCACCAGAGAAGGTCTCTGCAGCTGACCCCTGAGAGTGCTCCGTGTCGGAGCGCCGGAGGACAGCCACATCCAGCTCGGTTTTCATTTCAGCTTGTTTCAGAAATGCTTCGTGAGACTCCTGCCACATATGTGGACAGACATCCCCTCAGTCTCGGCCCCTAGTGTGTCGTTCGTGTGTGTCCACGTTCCCACAGGACTCACCCGCAGCCAGCGATGGCCCTGTCCCCACCCAGTGCTACTGAGGCCACCACGCGAGAGCCATGGAGGTCGCTTCCTCCCTAGAGACCGAGTGCCTTGGAGAAGGGGCCTTAGCAGGTGACCCCCTGTTGTGTCCCTCCCCCCACACTTGAACTTCAGTCCACACCTGCCTGTGCATTGCCGTCTGCTCCGCGTTTACCCCACTGCTCACCTGCCCTTCAAGGTCTAAGTAAGGTCAAGTTCTGTGATGATTCTGGGCCCTCTGCCTCCTCCAAATGCCTGTCTTCTTACCATTTCCTCTGGGGTGCAGCTTCCTCGTCCCCTAAACCCCAGCTTGTTTAATCCATGGTGCTGCACACACGTCCTGCACAACACCGACCCCCGTGAGGGTAGAGTCTGTCCCCCAAGGACCCCAAGCAGTCACGTGACAGACACACGGGGTTGACTGCGGGAACCTCTGTTTGGTCCTGCTGTTATGTTTCTGCCTGGAAGGGACGTCACCACGTGTTAAACTCGCGAGCCTACACAGAACACTGATGTTAAACAACATTTGGAGGAGACACAAAAACAGACGTTACTTAAGACTCCATCCTGAGTCTCCTCAAGCCTCGAGGCCCAAACCCGACTTACAGGCGACCCAAGGAGAGAGGAGCGTGTTCGCGACACCACGCGGCTGCAGGGAGCAACTTCCCTCCTGGGAGACGCTCGGCCACGGACACGACAGGCGCCTGTCGTCCTCCTGTCCTGGGCACCGGGGCCGAAACACGGTTTCAGATTTCTGGAGGATTGAAAAAAAAAAAAAAAAACAGAGAAGGAAATGGGACACAGACACCTACTCTAGACGATGAATGAACTGGGTTTTTTCAATGAAATAATTGCGGGTAAACAGAGAGCAATCACAGGCGAGAGAAGCTGCAGCAGAAATGGTGGCCGTTACCTGATTTTCTTTGACTCTGATTCGAACAAACTGTAAAATAGAAAAACAAACATGTGTAACAATTATGATACAATTGCTACGTAGTGATACTGATAACATTTTAAGGGGTGAGACAGGCTGGGAAACTACGCTTTTTGAAAACAGCCCCTATGTTTTAGCGACACAGCCTGAAGCAGCTACGGGGGATGCAGTGGGGTCAGCTTCTCAGCAAGAGGCGCAGAGGTTCCGGATGAGGCGACAGTGTCCTGAGCTGGTAGTTGTTGTAACTGCATGACTGATTCATGGGGGTTACTATAGTCTTCTGTCTATTTTAACTACGGTTGACATTTTTTAGAATAAAAGGTTAAAGAAAAAAATAAAGAGGTTTTGGACTCTTACCTGGGGCTAATTTCAGTTAAAAGGCCTCAACGTACTTAGCTTATTGATTTCAGTTTCCTTATCTATAAAATGGAGATTAAAATGCTGACTACTTCATAGGGTTACAGTGGAAACTGTGAGGAAATGCATTTTAGCACTTAATTAATTGAAACGAAGCATTTGCTCACCCAGTGTGTGTTGCTGTTTGGGGCATTTGTGATGAGCTGGTAAAGGTGACAGTAGCGACTGTACTGGTCTGGGGACCAGACGGGCATGGAGGGCGGCAGCGGTGGGAACATGGGACCACAGCGTCCTCCGGCGGCTGTGACGGCTCCTCTGGGCTGAGTTGTGCTGGACCTTGTCACAGTGTGACATGGGCCTGGCTGTGGGCTGGGCACGGAGCGTTTCCACCGGGAAATGTATCTAAGAACTGGAAGGTCTGGGAGCGGCCGATACAATCCGACACTCAAATCACGCCTGAAAGCCATTTCTGAAGCTCTGCTTTACTCTAATTTTCTGTCGGACCAGAGGTTTCACCCGGAACAAAAACACAGGTGCCGCATCCTTCTCTGAAACAGTCTTGCTGCTGTTGTAAAAACAAGTCATTCCACATGCTTGGTGACACAGGGGACTTGCGTTCTGCGCCAGTGTCTCCGTGGGCTGTGGGTGCTGGGGCAGGGCCATGTGTCGGAGGCACAGCACTTCAGAGAAGTGGCTCTTAACTGGGGGCAGTTTTGCCTGCAGGGGTCATTGGTCAACGTCGGGGACAATTTGGTTGTCACTCCTGGGTGGCGTGCAGTGGGCAGAAGTCAGGGATGAGACTACACGGCCTGAGTGTGCAGACGGTCCCCCCACAAAGAATCGTCTGGACCCAAAGGTCAAGTGCCGAGGGGGACAATCTTTGCGAGCACGGCTCTGCAGTCAGACTCCCGCTCCCACTTACTAAACGTGTGACCTTGAGCAAGGTCGTTGGTGTCCACAAAGTACTGAAGTGACAGGTCTTGTCCATGTGAAGTGAGCCATTGCAGCAGGCCCTTCGGCAGAGACCCAGGGGGACGAGGGCTCGCGGTGGTGCAGCCGCCGTTATTCCTACACTTTCCAGACACAGCTCTGGCCCTGGCACAGCTCTGGGAACTCGCCAAACTTACGGCCAAGACACCCTTTTCTGTTTCGTTTCCTCGCCTCTCTCTGTCCCTCCCCCTCTCTTTCCTTTTTGGGTAACAGATCGCAGAGGGTTCTTTGCAATCTTTTATTTTGAGGACCTAAAATATAAATGCATTTTGTTTCTTCTGGAAGATGAATGCAAAGCAAAACAAAACAAAACAAAACCCTGAGTTTGATTCCTTTAAAGATAAACATCCTTGTCAGAAAGCGCCACTGCACAGGCAGGGCTGGGAAAGTCGGCTGAAATTCCCCTTCGTCCCTACGGATGCAGAGTGAAGCATGCTGGGAGCTTAATGGTTTCCCAGCTGGGACGCCCCCGTCTGCTTTCGCTGGTGGTTTTATTACTGTCCTGCATGACGACGTGATGCATCCCTGAGGACCCTGTGCTTTGAATCCACACTTTCGTCCGGCTTGAGTGAAACCCTTCAGGCAGCGCTGCAGAGATGAGGTTCTTAAGTAAAATATTTTTCTACTGTGATAATAATTCACACATTCTCCACATTTCTCTTCCGTGCTCAGGTCGGTGGGATACATCCATTTTTCTTAATTCTCTCTTGCCTGTTTCTCTGGCTTCCAACAGCTTTAATAAAAGCACAGCTGGCTAATCCAGGGGCTGGCGGGGGGAGGCCAGGGACGCTCGCTTATCCCCCCCCTCACTCCATTAACCACAGCCTTCTAGGGATTTGCAAACTCTCTAAAGTGACCTAATGCGAAACATTGCCCTGCAAACCCACACAGGAGACACAATTCAAACAACAGAAGCAACAACACACTTTCATCCGCTCTGGGTTTCATGGCGAGTGTTTTACGGAGAGCCAGCCTACTTCCTCTGTGCCAGAGAGACCATTGCTTGCGGGGTTGCTGTGTCTCTGTGAAGTTGGCATTCTTCCCCTACAAACTGGATGCTGGGGTTCTGGGTCAGGTGGAACGTTTGCAGTGTCAGGAGTGAGAACATTGCAGGTGTCCAGGGTGAGTGTGTGCCCTCACTCAGGCACACGGGCCGCCAAGGTCCGCTGGGGCCTGCTGGGCAGCCAGTGAACACTGGTGACTCCTGTTAAAGTGCAAACGTTGTCTGTGAGTAAATAAGTAACTCAACAACACAAAACTGGCATATTTGTAAACGTTTACTGTGGTGTCTCCAGGTGCACACAAGTCTCCAGACACGATCTAAAGCCCATTTTCCTTGGCGTGTGTGTTGCTTCCTAATCTGCCCTCAGAACCACAGGAAGTGGAGGAAGGATGCACTCATGCCTCTGCTCGCCGCCCGCGTGGTGCAGAGGCCGGGGGCAGCTCTCACCACCTGGGCCCCCTCTGTCCTCGTGGGGAGTCTGGAGGAAGGTCGCTGCTCGTGTCTTGCCTGGAGCCGGATCCGGGTCCCTCATGACCGTCCCCTCTGCTCTCTGGCCCCCTCGGCAGCTCCAGCTGCCACACCTGTGACTGACCAGGCACAATCAAGTCCGGGGGCTGTGGGACGAAGCCCCATTTTGCCCTGGGTCCCAACCCAGTTTTTTCCAATGCAGTTTACCACCAGTAAAGAGGCTTCTGGGGCAATTTCTCAGCTGAGTCAGAATTGGGAGGGAGTGGTGATGAGTGGGCAGGTTTCCTACCGATCAGAGCGTCTTGGGAAAGGTCGTAGTGCAGTGTACGTCCTGTGCCCTGGATTGCCCCGTCTTAGTGGAAATCAATACTCATTATCCGTCATCACTCATCAGAATTATCTACAAGGACTTCCTAAAGCCAAGACATTCCCTTAAACCACCCGGGATAAGAGAGGTAAATCATGGATCAAGCCATCAAACAGCTTCAATCCAAATTGAATTTTAAACACAAATGGAACAAAAGGAATGCAGAATCAGAGAGGAAGCCAGGACTTAGCGATGACCCCAAGGCGGCAACTGCAAGTGTCGGTGCGACGCTCGTAACTGGAAAGCAAATCGCAAGGAAGCTCAGACTTGTGGGGAGAAGGGGGGGAATAAAGTCAAGGTCGGATTTACTGAAATTTTCTGTACAAATGGGAGGCTCGTATAGAAACAGCTATCCATCCGTCATTCCGTCAGCGTGTCAACAACACAGACCCGTGCTAGGCATTGGAGACACACAGTAAAAACCCCAGCTCCATCTACATTCAGAAACGCATGGGTCTGGAAGATACAGATCTGGGCTGCACTCGTTTACTCAGCAGAACATGTATTTAGAGCCTTCCAAAGTGTGTGATTGACAGGTAACGCAGAGGGGGAGGGGGTATGAAAACAGTGTGATCTCCAAGGGGAAACAGTAAGAGGCAGCGACGACCCGACCGAGAGATGGGACATGGGAGGGCGAGGAGAAATGTGCCAAGGGGCGGTTGCTGACAGAAAAGGGAGCAGAGCAACAGAGTCCCAGGACGGACGGACGGACAGGAAGGTTTTAGGGAGGAGACCAGGAGGGCTGCATGGGGCCAAACTCCACTGAGGTGTCAGGAACGGTCAGAAGCATTTGCGAGGTGCTTTGCAGAGATGAGCGATGGGGCTGATGTAGAGAAAACACACCGGCTCATTCTGAGAGGTTTGGCAGTGGAAGCAAGAAGGAAGCCGGCCCGTGAGAGGGCACAGGGCCCTCGTGACGCCAGGGGGGCTGAATCCCAGTGGTTTTCAGTAGAAAGACGGCGTGCGAGGCCCCAAACGTCATCAGGAAGAAACAGGCAGGCGAGAATGTTCATCTCTGTGCTCAGGACACTCACCCAGCAGCTCACTGACTCATTCGCCCAACACACTGACTGCGTGTTTACCACACTGGTCTAGGTTCTGGGCTACAGCAGTGAGACAAACACACAAACAAACAGCTTTGCCCTGCCCTCATACAGACTGCATTCCACGGGGGGAAATAACACACACAGATGTACAAATATACACACAGAAGGCGTCTCATGTCCTCTCCAGGACAAGCCAACCACACCCCAGGCACAGCTCCCTCCTGGGTGCTGTGTGTGTAAATAAATTGTTGACTTTGGAACGCAGTAGATTTGGAGAAATCTTGTGTCCAGACAGACTGAAAATATGGCTGGTACCACAGTGACTAAGCTGATCAGGAAATCATTCAGAAATATGCAGCATGAAGAGTTGAGAGTCACAGAATGTGAGATGGGATTGGGGAAATTCTCCTGGCACCGTGTGGCACGGATGTTACACATTCACCCTTTGCGACTGGGGTCAACCTGCCTTGGATGGACTCAGAGCATTAGAACAGCAACGTGCGTACCTGAGTCGAGTGAATATTTTCTTTTTTGTGGCCAAGTGACCCTTCCTGTGTTTGTTGGGGACTTCCCTTCGGTGAACCCCAGGGGACCCCCCGATACTGAATCACACCACCGGTACGGAGCGGTCACTTGAAGCCAGGGCACCAGCACGTGACAGCCTGTCAGAGCAGGCATGCATGGCCTGATGGCGTTTCAAGGTCAAGCTCTGAGAGCAGACGTGGCAGCGATACAGACGGGGGTCACCGTCAGGGGCGGCACCAGCTCTCCCCTGTGACCCATTTGCAGTGCGGACCTGGATGCTGCTCTGGTTACTTGGCCTCAGGCCTAGTTCTTCACATTGAAAATAATTATGTGACTTCTTGTTTGTTAACCTATTAAAATGAATTATTTTTCTGCTTTAATCTGCCCTCCATGAGCTTCAGCTTGTGGAAAACACGAACACTGTTATATCGAGTTTCTAGAGACAGTTTTCGGTTGTTTCCCTTTTAGCTTCTCATTCACTCAGGTGTTGTTGGGCAGTTACTCTGTTCCAGGCACTTCAACGAGCCCCGCGGACGTGGTGGCCAGCGGGTGAGCCTGGCCCAGTCCTTGGACAGTCTGCAGCTTGGGGCAGGAGGCAGAGGGAGAACAGGGCGACAGGTGAGCTGTGTGGCGTGGTGGGCGGTGGGGCAAAGGGGGGGTCTACTTACCGGTTTTCACCCTAATCCGAACTCGGGGTCCAGGGAGGGGGCCATCGTGGGCGTGGGGCCTGAGCAGGTGGGGCCCACAGACCCAGGGAAGGGCTCCCAGAACTGCGTGGGGGCCTTGACTCAGCCGGGGGTGGGTGGGACTCTGACCACGTGGAAGCCAGTAGCAGGCGTCGTGCACGGGTCTCTGGCTGGTGGGCACGGACGCAGACGTGTGCCAGATCCTTCTCTGTGGGACAGAAACTCGCAATGCGCCATCAGCGGCGGGCGTTCCCAGCTGCAGGGCGCCTGCCGGACTCTGCTTTCACACCAACGTCTGACCGTGCCCACGCCTGCTCCTGATGTGGGTTACGTGCCCGCCAGTACCCACGTGCCAGGCTCAGTTACGTGCAATCCCATTGACTGCTCTGATGGTTTGGGGTCCGATGACTGGTGTGGGGCTTCGTGCTGCCCCCTTAGCGCCCACATCCCTGGCCACACAGGACCGCGTGTCCCAGCCGCCCTTTCGTTAAGTCTGGGCGTGCGGCTAAGTCGTTCTAATGGGATGAGTGGGGTCTGGTGCCCCACGTCCGTGGGCAAGCTTCCTGCCTGCGAGCAGAGCCCATGGGGACCCAGCCTGCACCCACGGCTGAGCGCAAACAAGCAAACAAACGTCTGGGGAATGTCGGAGCCACATGAATGAAGACCTCTGAGTGGTGGCTTGAATAGGGCCCCTGCCAATGTGGAATGTCCCCTTCAGACTCCGACGTGTGGGACATGTGAACACCCTCGGTGTTTGGGTGTCGTCTCTGGTGGGAGGCCAGCCCCAGCCTGAGTCACTTCCCGGCCCAGTCTTATGTGTGACAGGTGTTGTCACCGCTGTGCTGCAGACGCGGACCCTGGGCTCCGGCAGTGTGGGCGCCCCTCAGGTCAGACTCACTGACAAATGGGAGTCAGGGGCTGGACCGCAGGCTGCGTGGTCTCGACCCTCTGCCCTCACTGCTTTGGCACCGGCCGGCTTACCCAGGCTCGGGCCAACGGAATGGACGAGGCTGCAGCGTTCGCCATGGACAGAGGTGCCCAGAAGGCCGGCAGGACGCCCCGCAGTGCCCCACAGGGACCGTCGTGCTGGTGCCCTCGGCCCCGGCCCAGAGGCTGCATGGAGCCCAAACGCGGGAAATGGTTCCTGGAGGACAGAGGTCGGCTCACTAATGGGGACACGCGGCCTTGTTGAGCGGAACAGACAGCTTTCGGCCAACAGAGTTACTTCTGAGAAGAAAGGAGGTGCCACGCTGGTGGGGGGTGACAGCAGGTGTGGGGACAGGAGGCATGGCCCGCTGTCCCCAGAAGGGGCACCGCAGCCACCAGGTCCCTGGTTTTGTTCAGTGATCTATCGGTGAGACTTATCCCACTGGGGGAACCACATCACAGGGCCTGCAGTTTGGAAGACACGGGGCCCAGAGGTCGCAGAGGTTCTTAACACACGCGCTCACGCACACAGTCTGTGCAGAGAAGCCACACAGATGACAAAAGGCAGCTCTGTGTGTCCCTGCGTGCGTGGACCCCATTACCCCGGCCTCCAATTATGCGTGTTCATGAAGAACAGGTGTTTGAGATGAAATCTGGGCAAAGCGCCGTGAATTCAGCCGCTCTGAAGTCACTGCAAGAATGTCTAAAATTATTCTTCTGAGACAGATCGCTCCCAGAGGCCCAGGAGATGTTTTATCCTGAGGGCGTGTGGAGACACTCAGTCTTCCGGCCGACGGCCCGTGTTCATTTGGGCCGGAGGTTCCATTTATCACAGAGCTGGGGCATCCAGGAGACCCAGCCTGGCCTTGCTGGGGGCCCGGGACCTGGGGCTTCTCCAGCCAGCAGAGCTCAGGGACAGCAGGCTCCCAACTGGCTGCAGCAAAGGAGCCCGGATTCAAGTGAAAACATTTGAACATTCTCGTGAACAGTATTTCAAGATCGAGATGAGCCAACACTGTGAATGTACTGAATGCCACTGAACTGTGCACGTCAAAATGACTGAAACCGTGAATTAGAAAAAAGATGGAGATGAAAGGATTTCGGGGTTAGTGAGCTCCGAGGGGGTGTGGGCGCGTTTTACTTATATATCTATATATATAGAGAGAGGTTTTTAAAAAGTTAGAGGTAGTGACTTAGATGACCTAAAATTGTAGAAACATTTTTCAATGGTTTCTGAACTAAAATATAATGCAATAAACACACTTTTTAGGGCTGATGTCTGTAGCAGCAATGCGCTCAGACGACACCAAGTTTCCTTTGCGGAATGTGCGGAATGGAGTTTTCTCTGGCGCCCAGGGGATTCTCTCCGAAAGCCAATCCTTCCCGGTTTCCAGGAATTTGCCGACAGTTTCTGCCGGGCTGAGGCAGAAGTCGGTGAGGACAGCCACGCTCGCTCGTTAGCAGCTCCATCAACGCTTGGCTTGACCAGCAAATTCATGGCTGATGTTCTGCCACAAAAGATTTTAAACTGTGTTCTTTTCCCACAGCCAGAGCCCCTGTCGCTGGTCTGCGCCTCCAGCTGACGAGGCCCGATTGGTAACCAGCTGCTGAAGCCTGGCTCTCCTCCGCTCGAGGCAAATAGGAGGTGGGATGAAGACTGCAGCTCAGACTGCCTTTCGAAAGTTGACAATCAACACAGAGGGATTAGAATTTTACCTGCTGGGTCAGTTGCTTTCATCTCTTGAATTGAGGCTGATGTGTCGGAAATCAAGCTGAGCTCAGCCCAGCAATACTGAAGGAAGCCACCCGGCGAGGCAGGGAGGGAGCTCGGAGACAGTCCTGGAAACAGACGCGGCGTTGGCTCCTGGGAGGAGATGCTTCTCCGAGAGCTGCAGCTCAGTGTGTGCACGTCGGTGTCAGGTCTGCTGAAAGGTCCTGAATCGAGGGCCACCAGGTCCTCAGTCCACGTGGACAAAACGGAATTTCCATGCAGGCCAGAATCTAAGCTCCTCTGTTCCTTCCACTCAAGGAAGGCACTGGACACGGTGACAGATTTCACCGTCAGACTAAGGAGTAAGTGCGCAGGGAGGAAGTCAGAGCCCAGGGAGTGGGTGGGAGGGTTTGCCACCTGCATCCTGCAGTCAGGCCGGCGAATCCAGCCGAGGCAGCTCTGCTCAATCCTTAAACTCTGCCCCATGACACTGACCCTTTGCTTACTTCTGCCCAAGGACGTGGCCTGCACCCCTCCATTGTCCTTCTGGCTGGGATGGGAGCCACCTCATTGGCCTGACCCAGGGAGGGCCTGGCCACAGAGTGACCATTGCAGTGAATCCTACTGGCCAGTCAGGGTGACCAGAGCCGGGTTTTGGTGACCCCGGCCCATTGCCCAGAAGACGCCATTAGACATGGCAGAGAAAGTGCTGGGCGGGCAAGGGGGGAAGTGACCTGGTCGAGCAGTGAGGCTGGGGACTGTGTGGGAAATCACCAACGCTGTCCACCTGTTGCATGAGTCTGCAGGGGCTGCCCTCACAGAGCACCGCCAACTGGGCTTAAACAACAGGAACTGATCTCCTCTCAGCTCTGGAGGCCGGAAGTCCAAGGTCCAGGAGGCTGTGAGGGGAGGCCCTGCTCCCGGCGTCTCTCCAGGTGGCAGGTGCCACCTTTGCCCTGTTGCTTCACGTCGTCTTCCCTCTGGGAGAATCTCTGCGTCTGGGTTTCCAGCTTTATGAAAATTATGAAAACACCAGTCATGTTGGATTAACCCTCCCTCATCGACCTCAGGTTAACTCATCATGTCTGTAAAGGTTCTGTCTCCAAATAAGATCACAATCGGAGGAACTGGGGTTAGGACGCCCACACGGGCATTTTGAGGGGATGCCATTCGACCCGTCAACCTGCTCTATGCACAGATTTTGCTTCTCCTCCCACGTCATCTCAGGTCCTCAGAACAGTCTTCAAAGCTGGTGTCACAGGCTGGTCTCCATTGAAGCTCAGAAACACAAGGAAATCCTCCAGGTCACTGAGCTGATGAGTGAAGGCGTGAGAATCTGAGGCAGGTCTTAGCGATTCTACGGCCAGCCTGTCCTGTCGATGACATGGGGCACCCCTGAGTGGTACCGAGAAGAGACCACGCACATCCTACGTGCCTCCGAGGACCACACACTCTCCCCGGCATGAACGCTCTGGGACTAGTACATTCTTCCACGACGTCCGCTTCTAATCACGTAAATGACACGGCACCTGGGTGGGCAAGATGTGTGACGTTTTGACGTCCTGCTCGTTGCTGAGGAAAGGTTGGAGAGAGTCGGAAGCCACTGGAATGAGTAGAAATCCCAGTGCAGAGTGTACAGTTGGCCAAGACACAGGCATTTGCATCTGAGACCTTAAACAAGGAAACACCAGAGAAAAAATAAACATTTAGTGCTGATGAACTTAGCCAAAATTTTATGATGGGAAAATCTAGAATTAAGCCATTTTTAATTTCAGTACGTAGGAATGTTTCGTGCCCACAGTGTAGTAATCCTACGGTATTGCTGTAGTTTTTATGGCCTCAAACACTCAACCTAAAGCTCTCGGGAACTCTGCCTCTCCTTCCATTTTTATTTCAAACATCAAGATCGTGGAGGCTGAGTGTGAACTGTTTTTATGAATAGATGCTATGAATTTTGAAAAAATGAATTCAGAACAATGACTTACATCCAGTGACTTTTTCATCTGATTCTTTCATAAAATAAACTGTGTATTGCACCATACTTACTCTTTCATGTTATTAAATTTCTTGTCAAAATATTCCTTAAACCACAGAGACAAAGATGGATTCTCCCTCTGTGAGCCTGAGCTGTTAAATTTACTTCTCTGACACACTGCCAGTTGATTTAGAGCTAATCTGTCGGCTTCTTTGGGCTTCGTGTAAAACATTGCTTTTCTGGGCTTCTTTTCTTTGACTCTGCACTGTCGTGTGGAAATATATAACTTCAATTTATACCGTGAGAGATTAGTCTCGGAGAAAAATCCAGGAAGACTTTTATAGGAAAAGAAAAACATACACTACTCATGTGCTTTTGGATTTCTCCTGAGTCACAACAGGCATCATATCGACAATCTGACGGGCGAAGGGTGAGGCTCGATACTTGGGAAGTAACACCGATGAAAAGGGAAACACGCAGTGTGGACACAGTTCACAACACGACAGACCGGCTTGCTCTGTGCTCACGTCCGGCCTTCCCTTACACCAACGGCTACGGATATTCAATTAGATTCACGATAACACCTTCAGTTCCTCCCTTTGTTTTGTTAATGAACAGCAATGTCATAGACATTTAGGAATAAAAGAAAAGCACCTCTAATCTTAGAAACCAATACACGTTTACTAAGAACCGATCCCAGAAGAGAATTTCATTTTCTGATGTTTGCGTAGGTTGAGATGTGGGGAAAGAGAGCTTGTTTCTGTGACAAGTCATTTCCATCTTGGCTTCCAGAATGTCCTGTTGCAGAAATGTGGATGGCGCGATAGCCCAGTTCAGTGGGTTGCCACCTCTTTGAACAGTTACAATTAAAGTTGATTGATTGATTAATGAATGTTAATTTGGAAGAATTCTAGTGGTGTGACCACAGAATCTGAGTAGTTTTCCCTTACTCAACGTTTTTTCATTCAATAAATAGTCACTGATAATCTACTATGTGCCAGGTGTATTGGGGACGTCACAGGTACCACGCCGTTCAGTTTTGTGGGGAAACCCAAGAAGGAAGACAGGGCTGACAGGAGGGATGACACACACGGCAGTCTGTGCTGTGACAGGACCAGGGCTCCGTCCGGGGCTGCAGGGGCACCACAGGAGAGTGGAAAGCAGCTTAGACAGGGCTTACGGAGAAAACGCCATCTTGAACGAAAGCTGAACGATGACTAAGACGGACCCAGGTGGCTGTGGGAGCAGAGGCTCAGGCAAGACGTTCCAGGGAGAAGGAACAGCACACACAAAAGTCCTGAGTGTCATCAGTGATTTGGGTAAAGATTGGACCCGGGTGTTGTGTCCCCACAGTCATTGTGTACCATCTCTGCTGTGAAAGACCAACGCTGCGCACACTGGCACATGGCAGGAGTGGGACCTAAGTAGCTGACTCGATCCGAGCCTTCCCTTGTTCTTTGTCAATAATTGGTTTGGGATCCAGCGTAAGCCATTCAGATCAAGCTACTTGTCTGACATAGGCTTTGGGAAGAGCTGGCTATTATGGTACAACAGGACACCTTGGGGGAACTCCTGGGACACTGGTACTGGGACAGAAGGGGGACCTGCCTCATGGTGGCTCTGCCAGGCGTCTGATGGTTATGGGATGGCACAGCCTTCGGATGGAGCTGGCACTGCCCCTGAGCAGCGGGGAAGACCTGGAGCCCTGCCCTGGGCAACATCCAGAACGTGACGGAAACCTGAGCCACCCCAGCCTCCTTCACTGTGAACTGCTGCACGTGCCACGCGTCTCTATGTGCTTCAAACATGTGTGACACAGATTTCTGTTTTTCACAACTGAAGCTTCTTAAATGATGTTTGCTAATCATATTGATAAATGATTCAAAATCAGGAAAGATAGCAAATGACTTAGATAAAAAAGATAAGATTCAGGCATGTTAATGGGGGAGGTGGCGGGTTTGAACACACAAGGAGAGATTTATCAAGGGAAAGTATGGGATCTTTGATTCTACATATACCTATTAAGTCACACAAGGAAACCGAGGTGCTCTCTGCACTTTGTGAGGGGCACACTCCTGACATGGGGCCCGACCAGTGAGAGGGAAAGGCACTGTCTGACGTGATTCAATTAGCATGGCAACGGCCAGGAGCCAGAGGCTTTTCACCCCATGCGATGTTCCCAGCACACGGGGACTCTGTGTTCTCAGAACCGTGTTTGAGAAGGTTCGCTGATAAACGGGGCAGCACAGAATTCAGGCCTGTCACTGAGGTTGTGGAAGAGACAGTGAATGACAGCACGGAGACTGCAGGGAACTCCAATGCAGTTCTTCCCTCGGCGCAGACTGAAGGCCGGGTCCATCACAGCTCCTTTCCTGCTGGTCCTGGACACACCTTCACGTTTTCATAGCTCAGCTCTCCAGCAGCGTCTCAAACCCAACCCAAGCTGGCTCGCAAGATCAACGTATTTACAATCCCTAAATCCCAGAGGAAAGGTAGACTTAGAGAGAGGGTTGCAAATCCAAACAGGTTCGGAGGCCAGGCAGGGACCCGAATGAAGGAGTTACTGGGGAAAAGCCACAGAATGACAGGAACAGGCCCAGAGGACACCTGGCCTGAAAGTGTTCAAGCTAGAATGAAGACACAACATTCAGATGGTCCAGTCTAATCACATCTGTCTGCAAGAGGCACCTGACACATAGGTAGTTTGCAACCTCTGACTTAAGGAAGCATGAAAATGTTCCTCAAGTGTTTGAAACAGTGACGTATGAAAGAATGACAGCTACACGTCTTCTCAGGAAGGGAAAGAACCAATGGTTGAGGTTAGGCATGGACAGACTAACACGCAAGGAACTGTATAGTCGCCGAAACTCTAAAACCATTTCTTTTCTGTTATGGGCAGTGCTCATGGCAGATCTAGGTGGTCAGCTCTCGGCACTGCAGGGTGGAGTTTTAAAGCTGGATCCACAAAGCCTTTGAAATTATGTGCAGAATGATGTGACTATGTGTGCTTTTCTAGGGACAATTGACACCACTCTTTCTAAGTTACTGAGAAGTTTAGTTCAAAGTGTGTAAGTAGTTGTAGCCGACATAATACCCTGCGTGACTCCACTCTGCCTCCCTTTTGTCGTGGGCTAGAAGGAGACCGTGTTTTTCAGCCTCCTCTGAGGGTGGTGGGGCCGTGTGACCGTGCCCTGGACACTGGAAGGGGGGTCCAGGCTCGTCCCTAAAACTCCCCACTCCACTCCCTTGTTTTGCAGAAATAAATCATTATTTCCTAACCCCTGAGATTTGGGGTTGTTTGTTACACAAGTTAGTCTGTCCCGACCAATTCAAATGTAATATTGGGCAGTAAGTTTCAAAAGGTAATTCATCAAGTTCCTGTTTCTGCTGCACACATCAGAACACCAAGGTTTCAAAAACAAATCAGGTTTTAAATAGAAATTATTTAAAACATGCAATTCAAAATTGACACTTGCATTTTGGGCCTCCAGGGTTCTCCCGATTAATGATATTAAAACTACAAATAATGATGTACTTTCACATTTTTGCAAATAATTTCTAAAGAGACGTTCAAGTTCCAAATTTCCATCCATGCTCCTGTCCCATTCCTTGCGGGCACCCTCACACACGTCTGCTGTAAAGGACGCTGATGTCGACAAGGCAATTTTCCTCCATAGTCATGTTTGGGATGAATTTATGCTTAAACGAATGTGGTTTGCTCAAAAATCTCCAATCCTGTCTAATAAAGTTCAGAGGCATTTTTCGGAGCCCTGGCTGTACTTTTGAGTCACTCAGAGAAAAATTTAAATGTAGATGTTTAAGGCTTCCCCCTAGGAATTCTGACCTCGTTTCTGTTCCTATTTTGCAAATGCCTCCTTGTGATTCTAAAGTAACGCCCAGTACAGAACAGCGGCTCGCAGGACCAACCGTCATCTCCTCCCTTCACACAGCAGTCGGTTTTCAGGGTGCGTTCAAACCCCCCTGGCTTCAGAGCTCACCATGCTCCACCAATCGTGTATGGCTTGTGCTCAGCTATTATTTGTAAAAATCCCTTTGTCTTTCCTCGAGTCTTGAGTAATCTCTCACTCACTGTTTCCTCTTAGATCCCAAAATAGGAACAAATTGGAAATACGGCAGACTGAACCCTCCAAAGCCAGTCACAGCCCCATTCACCTTCGTATACAGACAAACACACCAAAATATTCCCTTTTCTGACTCTGATGGCCTGTAGAGTTGGCCACAGTATATCATTTTTGCTACTGAGGTCAAAGTTCCTGGGAGGATTTTCTTTCTTGAAATAAAAGCAAAACATCACCGAGGACAAAATAATAACCCATGTCCCTCTGCACTCCCCATTCTGATGCCGGGAATACAGACACGAAGCCTAGCGGTCTCGCAGCCCCTGTGCGACCGTGAGGTAAACATGAAAGCCGGAGACGAAAGCTGGAGACAGGACAGCCATGGCCCTGCTGTCCTGAACTGCTGTCACTCTCGAACCACCAACCCATCCCCATACCTAATTATGTTTTTAAGCCGCTACAGTAGGCTTTTCTATGATTTGCAGCAAAATATACTCCTAAATAAAATTACTATGATTATATTTTGAACTCTTTGATTCATCATACCATTGAAAAATAAGTCCAATCACTTTTAAAATAGGGACCTATCCAAGGCCATTTTGGTGTCATAATTGTAGTATAACAATATCCCACACACCACGATTAACTGTGTGGTGAGCAGACATTACCCTCCTCAGCCGAGCACAGGACACAGGGGCCATAGTACAAGGCTGTCCAGAAAATGGGGGTTTCTTTGTTTTTATAAAATGGCTTTAAAGACCTGCTTTTCTACCATCTGCATCTTTACATTTTTTGCCGCAGCTCACCAGACCGTTTCATTCACTTATGAAGACAAAATGGCACGTCAGGGGCACAGTCATAGTTCATTGGGGGTTAATACGCTTCGTGAAAGAACATGATTTTGGTTGTCGTGAGTACGTAAATTCATAACAGCGTGCAAGTTGTTTCCCGCAAAGGATGCACGTTGCATTTGTCATTCAGGAATGTTCCTTTGATGAACTCAATTACAATTCACTCAGTTGTCAGGGCCTATTGAGCAATAAGAAAATGCATCTGAGAAAACGTAGGTCTCTGGTATTGAGTGCTGTGTATTAGGAATGTTCCCTTTGTTATGCATAACCACTTGAAAATCAAATGGCTGGATTCTAGAATCAAAGGGATTTTCGAGCCCAAGAATGCCTTTCTATTTATTTATTTTTGTTTTGGTGATGAAAATGGGCCTATGAAGTATTTATGACAAAGTTCAAAATCTAAGGTTGATACTAAAGGGTTTGGAAGCGATCACCAGACAAGCAGAAACTTAGTGAGGAAATAAAAGGTCAGGACAGGGAGAGAAAACGAAGAGGGGCACTGGGCAGAGCGAGATTTGAAAGGAACATTAACACTCCCGGAACGAGGAGGAACACAGGTGGATGACAATGAGCAGGGTGACGGGGAAGCATCAGTGGTGAGCTGCTTCCGTCTACGTGTATAGAACATATAAAACGTATTATACATATGGGTTGAGGTTGGCAAAACAAGTTGTTTACTAGGAGGGACAGGACTATGGCCGCACATGTGTGAAACTGGTAAGAGTGAAGTGAAAAACATGTTTTTTGTGTGAAACCGAGCGTAACAAAATTGAGCGATAAACACATTCACCAAACAACTCCTGGTTATCACCTAAGAAGTAAACAAGTCCCAGGAAAGGAGGGTAAAAGCAGAATCCCAGAGCAATGCCGTGAGTGGTCCCACAGGGCTCTCCAGCTAAGACCCTCTGTGAGGTGCAAGCCGTGATACTCCTGGACTCTCCGAAGCTCTTCCCTGCAAGACCAGCTCACCTCAGACCCATCGTGGGCCCAGTCGTCTCTCCTGGAACAGGGACCTTCTCCATCCCAATTGACTCTGGGACTTGGTTCCTTATTAAATTCTATTCTATTCTGTATAACCTTCTGTGCTGACCAGAGCATTGGCCTCTGGCGGGACATTGGCTCCCAAATAAAGCTGTGTCACTCACTCTATTTGAACTTGTGTGCTGGGACTTTGTTCCCCACTCATGTCACAAGTACCACACAGGGACATAGGGCCCTGCAGAGGGGTTAATGTCCCCTTGACTTTCAGGAAGACACTAAAATGTGGTGACTGCCTTACAGGTGCTCACGACACTACGCTAGAGAAAACTGACGATAAATAGAAGCCAGGTGGCAGATCTGTGGGACTCTGGGCTCTGAAAAGACCCACAAATCAAGGGCTTGTGATGTACGTTTCAGGATGAGAGAAGCCCGTGGGGAGTGCTTCCCCCTTCCCCGGCTTCTAGAAAAGTCATCTCACGTCTGTGGCAAAACGAAACCAAATCCGAGAGCTAGTGAACACACCAGTGGAAGCAGGGACCGACAGAAACGGCCTAAAAATACTGCGGGGGATTTACAGCAGCGAGGCCCTCGTTAGCTCCTCGTCTCCCCAGGTTGCCAGCACGTCTCCTGTCTTATGCTCGCTGCCTTTCAGTAAATGCTAATGAGAAAGCGACATGCAGATTCTGGGGAGAGCTGCACATGTGAGGGCACGCCTGTGCACCACGGTGCCAGCTCTGCTTCCATCAGCCTCAGGTCCTGGAAAAGCTGGAAGAAAGTTCTGGGCTCGAGACTTCAGCCAATCAGCATGCGAACCCCAGACGGAGGCTCCGACCCCATCCTTGCCCTCTGCCCGGTCAGCCAGCCCCCAGCACCAACACTGGCTCCATCAGATCCTGTCGCGACAGCTGCCTGCGTGTCCTCTCACCCTTTCCTCTGAGACTCAGGGCTCTCCATGCATAACAAACAAATGTCTCAGCAACAATTTCCAGGGTATCAATGTGATAAATTCATGAAGGACAGAGAAAGACGCACGTGAGACCTCACTGAAGAAATAGGTTTGGCAAACAAGTGTCCATAATTCTATGGAAGAAATCACCAAATATAATTGAATTCCTTTTTTGAAGAGCTAGCCACTGTCCATAAAATCCAGTACCAATAATTTTCCAAGTCCCTTGCCTGTGTCACTTTCTTTGGTGGTTAAATGCCCTGGACAATCCAGGCTCCAGTCCCAGACCCACCATTCCCCCGACGCGTGACCTTGGGCAAAGGAAGTCCCCGAGTTTTCTCCCTGTGAGTGAAGGTGGTGACAATGCCTGGTTAGTGGCCCCACTGTCAGGTCTGAATGAGACAAGGAAGGTGCACGAGTGTGCGCTGACATCTCCAGGGCATCTGGTCTCCTGCTTTTAGGTCAGACACAGAGCAGTTGGTTGGTACCTGTGAACAACAGGACGGGCTATCTGGGGTTTTCTTTATAACCTTTAGTTGCATGGACATGTGTGATGGGACCAGTCTGGGTGGAGCTGTCCCTTATCCCCTGTGTCTGGAAGGCCCAGTTCATGAGGACGGGCTAGGAGACCCTCGGGGAGCGTCGAGGGCCGTGGGGCGAGGGTGGGGGCTGGAACCACGGCCGGGGGTGGGCTGTTTAGGTAATTTCCACCGTGAGTTTCACTTGTGTTTTGCACTTTCCAAGCACATTGAGAGTGATAGTCAGTGATGTTTGTGGGTTCAGGGCGAGGCCTCGTGGAATTCATGAATAATGTTGCAGCAAAAAGTGTCTTTCTGTCACTTGATAGGTCAGTTGGAATGTCCCACAAAAGGAACATGACTGGTGTGAGACCTTTGGCCTCAGCTTTAGGAGGGCACTGGGGAAATTTAGGCAGTTTTAGAGAAATCAGTCTAGAATCTTGGAGGTTCTGCTGTAGTTATTTTGGCCAGAGTGTGAAGACTCTCTTCCTGTGTTGTTTCTGGAAGCAGAGTGACACCAGGTGCGTTTTGACTCCTACCCGATGTGGGCACATGACTGTCCGTATCAACTGTGACGCCCTCGAGTTGGGGAGAATATTCCAGAACTTCTAACACAAACCCTCCTATCATGCGTTTTACCTGGCAATTCCATTTCCTCCGTAAATTCTTACCTATTAAATTTACGGAAGCTGTGTCACCCACAGAAAGGCGTTTTCTAATGACAGTCCCGAAGTAACGGTGTAAGTCGGGACAGAAAGAATCTACGCCTGTGGAAAGCCCGCCTATTCGAGTGCTTTCAGTGCTCTCAGGACCTGGGCAGCTGCAGCCGTGGCAGAAGGCGAGCTGAAGGGCACGGCCACCCACACCCGCGGGCTCCTCACAGCTGTAAGCAGCTCACCGCAGGAGTTTAACAGGACGACAGGGCTTCCCGTCCTCACGCACAGGGTTTGGGAGCCGTCCTTTGTTTTCCAACCACTGAGTGGCCTGGGCCCTTCCAACGGCGCCTTCGCTCGCAATGCCTACACGTGTGCTTCTCTGCAGGTTGTTGACTCTTAGAGAAGAGAGGGCTTTCTGGGGGGCCCATTGGTTTATCTGTAGATCAAAATGTTTGTTTTCATTTCTAGCTTTTTGCTTTTAGGATATTTTGAAAATATTGACCACAGTTGGAGAGCTTCTAAATGTAATTTCCCAGTCCAGTGATTTTTCTGACTATCCCCCATCTCAGGCCCCCATTTTGAGTCTATTACAAAAGAGAGAACACGGCTCCTTGGACGTCTACTCTTGGATCTGCCCAGAATATTGGTTGAACATTACCTAACATCTGTTTTTAAAGTGTCCTATTTACTCATATTTATTTATAATTTTGAATCTTTGACAAATCTACTCTCAAGGGCGAGGCTTTGGGCATTACGCAGTATATTTTCTAGTTTTCTTTCGGTTTTAAGACCAGTTGGCAACGTGAGTGCACTTGGAGCACTGAAATATTCTCCTGGTCTTTCTCCTCCTCCTGTTTTCAGCCACTTTTCTTGTCTTGGGAGCTTACAACTTAGCGAGCGAGTTTGCTCAGACACAGGACGTCGTCCCGGAGCGTAAATGCATCCCGAGGTCTGCACTTGTGCACCAACTGCTTTGGCCTTGTCTGCCTGAGGTGTAGCAGTCGTGGCCCTTACCTCACTCTGAACTGGGGCTTAAATGCAGCCTTGGAAGATCCCCCTTCTGGTTTAGCAATTGTTTTTTAATTAAAGTTTATCAGGGGTGACCCAGCAATCCCTCTCCTGGGTATCTATCCAAAAAATCTGAAAACATTTATCCATAAAGATATATGTGATCTGATGTTCATTGCAGCTTTATTTACGGTGGCCAAGACGTGGAAACAACCAGTGTCCTTCGAGAGATAAATGGATAAAGAAGATGTGGTTTATATACACAATGGAACACTGCTCTGCCGTAAGAAAAGATGGTTTAGCAATTATAAGGGATATTGTGCAATGTGACTGCACTGAAAGCCCACATTTCCTCTTCCAAGGGATGTTTAGCGGGTGTTTCTTCTAGAGTTCTCAGTAGAATTTCATCACAAGCCTGTTCTGAGTTATTGTCTAGGATATGAGGGATGGTGACGGCTTCTCCAAAGTATATTCTTATTTCCTGGAACGTTCGTAAGTTTTCTGTCTCTTGGCAAGTTTGAAGTACCTCAAATTCTGTCAGTTTGGGAAGCTAAAAATGATCACTTAATGGACTGAATTAGCTTTGATAATTTAAGAATTTTGCATCCAACCACCATCTCTTATTTAAGAGGCGTCCTCTATTTCTGCTCTTTGTAAAACTGATCAATTTTATCCCCTATTTATCTCAACAGAGGACCTCTTTTCTGAAGTGACATCCAGGCCAATACTGACGACTGCCAACGGAAGGGGAAATAATTCCTTTAGAAAATCTGTAAACAGTATACCTTTGTGAAAATCAATAAAACTAATCTAAAGTATTTGTCAAGGTTGTAAATAATTGTTAAAATATGCAATTATAAAAGTGGTCGAATCTGCTGGTCACGCCCACCCAGCCTCCGACACCCTCTCTTGGGGGTGGAGAGGAACAGAGTTGACTTGAGCTCCGTCACCTGAAGGGTTCCAGTTTGCAAGTGTTTGGCTGTGATTGTCAGGCTCTAATTTTCTATGACAGTCTTTAGGAAAAGGGGTTTTACTCAGAGATTTCTCCTAGGGATTTATGACCCCGCGATCCGCACCAGTGTGCACAGCTTTTCAGCGTCACTTCTCCCCCACCCTCATGGTCCTGCCGCGATGCAGCCACTCAGAATCCTGAATTCTTCAGACCTGGGTCCCTCTAACTAAGACTTCAAATGTTTTGGAATATATTGCCTCCCCTCCCTCTACCTTTCACCCCAGTCAGCTGTCAGGTCTCATTTTGAACAGTTACTTCCTCTGCTTAACATCTGTTTCTCTATTAAAACTGTAAGAAACTCACGGGCTTGTTCTCTTCCACCTCTGTGGTCATAACCCAGGACCTGGAGCTCACGAATGCTCACAAGCTTGTGGTGAATAAATCACTAACACTACTTGTCAGAGGGTCTCAGGTAATAAGGGGAAATTGCAAAGCTACTTACAGCTATTGTGATATTAAAACTTTGTCAACTGCAAAATACCAATAAATTGCTTTGAAAGGAAATGTGTCGCCCGATATTTTTGTCACCAAATAGCATTTTACAAAGTAGATCCTAATAGGGAATGTGTCTGTGCAAGGGACTGTTGGAGTGTCGCTTATGGGTGCTTTTAGGGACTTGAAGGAGTTTCCACCCATTTAGAACAGGAGCGGGACACTTCAGAAATTTACCTGCAATTCCACGGCGCACGATTCATGTACCTCATCCCACAGTCAATGAACTAGAAAAGCTCAGCAAGTATTTAAAACATTAACGTGCTGGGCATGTGCCAGACCCTGTGGGAGGCTGCAGGTGAGCGGGCGAGGGAGACGAGTGAGCCGGGAACCGGGTACCCACAGAGCGTGTTTAACGCCAACTCCCACCGATTGCTTTGGGCGGTGAGTACGGTGTCCAAGACGGGATATTTTAAGTTTCTGGAACATTGGTGTTTTAGGATTTAATGTGTACTATGAGATCCTATTTTTCTAGGAGGTAAAAGTTAATTTCAATGGGTTCAAGGGTCTGCTATTCCCTCACTTCTCTCTGGCTCATATCCACCTTCCAGGGGGTGTATGTGGCATCAGGCCGTTTGCCTTACAGTGGAGGATGGGCCCAAGCTTGTGGGTCATTGCTCTATGGACAGTGGCACCTGCTCGTAAGTCCTCATTCCGTCTGGACTTGGGTCAGTGATCCACTGGCTGCTGACTCTCCTGTGTTTCCAGCTGCCAGACAGGCCTGCCATCGAGGGGTGTATGGTCGGCCATCTCCCCTTCCTGCGCGGGCTGAGGGGTGGGGTCTCCCCTGCTCCCTCGGCCTCCCAATCTCTGCTGTAACCATGGAAACCTCTGAGGACATCTCGGCCTCGTCTGCTTGGACACGTCTCACAGAAGTTTCTTCTACACCCACACCGTGCTGAGTAGACAAAACAACATCCGGCCATCTCTTGGGCTTTAGGTCGTATGTTAGGATGGCCATGGAGCCCTCTTATCAGAAATCAAAATGTTACTTGAATAAGATGGAAGTGAATTTCTCCCTCCAGCCCAAATACGGGCAGGTGGTTCTGTGCTGGTGTCATGGCCGATACGATGCTTTAAATTACTACACTATTTGTACCTGCCTGCTCTGCCCTCCTCAACCTGTGCCTTTCGTCCTGTGGTCCATTCTTTTTCATTCTAGTCCAGAGGAAGATGGGAAAGGGTCATACCCAGTCCATGATCAAACCTAGCTGCCAGAAGGCTAGGAAAGATGATCTTTTGCCTGGAGCGCCTTGCGGCAATTACAATCTGCAAGTTCTATTACTAGATGAAATGGACACAGTGTACGTGTGGGTGTAACCAGGAGAGGCTGGTGTATCAGGAACGGGGTCCCTTCATCCCATTCTGTGCTTCCCACTGCTCCCACCTCGGGACTCAGTCTATGTGTTCAGAGCTCCTTCACGAAGCCCACTCACATCCACCCCTCCTGCCTACTTCTCCTTTCTTTTCAACAATCCATGGCACTAACACTGCGACCGGAGTCAGGGTGACGGGCAGGAGGGCCAGGAAGGGTCCTTCATGAGGGACTCACCTGGTGCCAGAACAATGATGATGCTTCTTCAAAGTCAAAAGGAAAAATGTGTTGCTTTGTGTTCTGAGTGATCCTTTTTCCGAGGTCTTGAGTATAAAACACTTTTAAGTGAGGGTCTTAATGGAGGGTCTTAGTTCCTTAATACTAGGAACTAAAGTCACTTTGGTCAAGACATCAAAACATTATCTGATTACAGCTGAATAACCTAAATTATAATTTTAAATAACTTAAATTCTAAATTTTGGTCCTGTTGCTTTCAATTAACTTTGACAAATTGCTGAGTTTCAATATTTTCTTATATAATTGTCTATATAAACAGAGGCCATAGGACTATGTTTTTTTAACAAAGGCAAAGCATGCTTTATGAGAGCAAAACAAACAACTACCAGAAAAGAAATTTTTTGCAAAGATTTTAACTGGAAGAGATTCCCCCCCACCAAGGACTGACAATCTTCCCTTCAAAGTATAGGCAATGTGGAAACCTAGATTAAAATTGAAACTTCCACAATGGGAATATAATTCAACACACTTGTCTTAGTTTATATACTAATATGCTCTCAAGAAATGTTTTGTGACACACCTGACATTTTAGCAAATATCTTATTAGAGTAGCAGAGTATGTGTAACTGAAAAATGGCTTTTTCATTTCACTGTGGGTTGTTAGGGTTAAGTTCCCAGTGCGTCTAGAGAATAATCAGAAATCATACTTTATTTTTATATTCCTCTTGTATTTATTGTGAATGGAATTGCAAATGTGCCCAGTAAATTTTTCCAGTGTATAAAACTGTTGTAAATACTTACTGCTCTAACATGTACACAAATTAAACCCTTAGCTATAAATGGTAGCTGGTTTTTTGTTTTTTGCTTTTTAATAAAAATGATGATAAGGGTTAATCTCACAGACAATAGGCTTTTGACTCAAGGGTAATTTAATAAAGGTATTTCTCAATTTGTAGACTGTGCAATGAATTGTGCCTGAGATGTTAGTGCTATCCTTTTATTTAAGAATTTCTGTCCAGGGCCAACTCATAAGAACAGAGTCTCGTTAGTAGTAATCTTAAGCGTTCACTCAGCGAGCTCATCTGCTCACGTCTGACTATTCTCCACACCACAAAATGGCTTCCTCGTTCTGATTTTCACAAGGAAGCTTTAACCAAATCATCTCCCAGTTAGATTATTCTGCATACAGAGTAGGGCTGAATGTGTTCAGAATGAGAATTATGTAACCAGAAGGGGTATCAGTGATCAAGAACTGCCAGTGCCTGTTGGTTTTACAGATGAGGGAACAGACGTCGTGGTTTGTTCATGCCCATGCAGCTATGCTGTGTGTGTTGGAATTCGATCACAATGAAATAAGAAGGTGTGTGTCAGTAAGACAAATGTCCACAGCTTGGATTGGTAAAAACCCCGTAAATGGGAAGGAGTCCCTCCTCCCAGGGGTGTTCAGCCTGAAGACATCAGGACAGGTGGACACGGCCTCGGGCAGAGCACCTCCACCACACAGCTGACCCCTCAGCAAGGTGCGTGGCAGCTTCTGTTCTGTGAATTCTTGTTCTTATGTGTAATCAGTTTTTTAATACTTCCAATAATTAAAACTTGACTGGTAATAATAATGTAACCACAGCAGCTTTCAGTATTATTTGCTTAACTTGTTCTAGACAACACGCTATTTTTTTCCTTCTGCCGAGTCAAGTGCAGATGTGAGCAGAGTGATAAATTCATAAACATCATGGAAAGATTTGCAGCGAGGAACTGGAGCCCTCGGGTGCTTTGGCCCCACTAGTCATGAACTACCCCACCTTTCTCTAGTTCCTGGAATACATATTTTATAGGAACAGACCCGCTGACGGGAGCTGGCAGCCGCGGGCCTCCATGTGGGATGCAATAATTGTGTTCACAGCTGGTTTCTTGGTTCCTGCTTTATCTTTGCCATAGCGAAGCATGTGACCAGATGACCAGAGAGCAAAATCGATTTTCTGCCCCCTGATCTCATCGTTACTTTCTTAAAGCTCCTGGGCTCCCGTGGAGGGATGGCAACTCAGGAGGGACCAGACACACACAGGAAAGAAGGAGTGGTGTGGCCTCAGGGCGAGGGCTGGAGGGACCGTCCCCATCCCAGGCAGCTGGCAGGCAGGCGCCATCTTTCCTCAACATTCTTGGTGGCAGGTATCCAAGCTATGTGGGGACCACATTTATGTACCACACTGCAAACTGATGTGGAGTTTCTCAACAAGTCCAACACAGCCCGTTTTCCCCCGACACCAATACACACCTTGATCTTAGCAGGTAAGCGGCAGGTGACGGCGCAGACTCATGCTGACGGGCCACAGTGTGTGAGCGACACATGCAGTGAGCCCTCAGATTCAGACTCAGCATGACACAACTGTCACAGAAAGAGCCCCCGTAGGGCCTGCAACAGGCTTCAGGCACAGCAGTCACATCTTCTCCCACAGTCACTCACTTTAAGACATGTGCTTGGTAGATGGAATTGTCTACATTATTAAATTATTTCTTTCTTTTAAAGTATTTCTCTCTTTTCCCTCATTTTTCAAATATTTAACTCAATACATTTTCAGACTTGACACTAAATGCAGAGCCAATTAGACGGCTCTGGCCATGGCTAAATAGTAGGAAAGTGCGAAGAGGTGCATAAAACATAGTTCACTGTTAAGGTCAGAGGAGATGTGATTAGTGGACTCAGGTCCCACAAAATTATCCAACATGGAGGAGAAATACTGGTGTTTGGTCTGCAGATTGTTTCCTAACCCTGACACCCCACAGAAAAGTCTTGGTCAATGTTTCTAAAACGTTGGAACACTGAGTTACAACATTTGGCAATAAACATCCTTTACTGAGTATAATGTCACCTGTGTGTGACATTATGGGGTAGAGAAGTAGTAACAATAGCAACAGCATCTAGTCTCTGAGATTATAAGCATTGACTGGAATAGTCTTTTGGCATCTAGGGGTCATATCTCAGTAATAAAATAACAGTAGGGGGACTTTAATACTCTGCTTTCAACAAACGATAGATCATCCTGACAAAAAATCCATAAGGAAACAGCAGATTTGCGTGACCACATAGGTCAAATGGACCCGACAGACATGTACAAATCATTTCCTCCAACAGCAGCAGCGCACACTTTCTTCTCAAGCACACTTGGAACAGTCCCCAGGACAGAGCATATGTTAGGTCACAACACAAATCTTAGCAAATTTAGGAAGATTAAAATAATATCAAATATCTTTTCTGACTACAATAGCACGAAGCTAGAAATAAATAACAGGAGGAAACTGAATAATTACACAATATGTGAAAATTAAACAACACATACCTAAACGACCAATGGGTCAAAGAAGGTATCAAAAGAGAAATACAACAAGTATCTTGAATCACAGTATGGACGTATAACACACCAATACACATGGGCTACAGCAAAAGCAGCTCCGAGAAGAAAGTTTACAGTGAAAAATGCTTGTATTAAGAAAAAAAAGAAAGCTCTCAAATAAACAACCTAACTTTATACCTCCAGGAAGTAGAAAAAGAACAAACTAAGCCCAAAGTTAGCAGCGGGAAGGAAATAACAAAGATCAGAGCAGAATGAAATGAAATAGAGACAAGAACAAGAGGAAAGTTCAACGATTGAGCTGTTTTGCTGAAAATGGACACAAAATTGGTAAACTTTTAGCTAGAATAGGAGTAAGAATAAACCAGAGAAAATCAAATAAATAAAACTGTAGACAAAAGAAGAAACATTATAACTGATATCACAGAAATACAGGATTATAAATTATGCGCCGACACATTGTACGCCCTGGGAGAAATAGATACATTCTTAGAAATGTACAACATACCAAGGCTGAATCATGAAGAGATAGAAAATGTGAACAGCACAAGTATTGTACCGTGTTTCCCTGAAAATAAGACCTAGCCAGACAATCAGCTCTCATGTGTCTTTTAGAGCAAAAATTAATATAAGACCCGGTCTTATTTTACTATAAGACTGGGTCTTTATGATATAATGTAACGTAACGTAACGTAACATAATATAATATAATATAATATAATGTAATATAATACCAGGTCTTATATTAATTTTTGTTCCAAAGGACGCATTAGAGCTGATTGTCCAGCTAAGTCTTATTTTTGGGGAAACACAGTGTTAAGGCAATTGAAAACCTCCCTAAAATATGAAAACATTTATTCGTAAAGATATATATATATATATGTATACTGTGGCCAAGACATAGAAACAACCAAAGTGTCCTTCAATAGATGAATGGATAAAGATGATGTGGTATATACACAACGGAATACTACTCTGCTGTAAGAAAAGATGAAATGCTGCCATTTGCAATAACATGGATGGATCTTGAGATTATCATGCTAAGTGAAATAAATCAGACAGAAAAAGCTGAGAACCATAAGATTTCACTGATAGGTGGGATATAAAACTGAAAACAACAAAGGAACAAGACAAACAAATGAAGAAACAACAACTCACAGACACAGACAATAGTTTAGTGGTTACCAGAGGGTAAGGGGCGAGGGCGGTGGTACAGGAGGGTAAAGGGGATCAAATATATGGTGATGGAAGGAGAACTGACCCTGGGTGGTGAACATGCAATGTGATACATATATATATGTATATATATGATGTACTACAGAATTGTTCACCTGAAACCTATGTAACTTTACTAACAATTGTCACCCCTATAAACTTTAATTAAAAAAAAGAAAAGAAAGGAAACCTCTCAACAAAGAACAGCCCAGGACACGATGGCTTCACTGGAGAATTCTGTCAAACAATAAAAGAAGAATTAATGCCAATTCATCTCTAATTCTTCCAAAAAACTGAAGAGGAAGAAACACTTCCAAACTCCTTTCACAAAGCCAGCAGCACCCTGGTACCAAAGCCAGGTTCGGCTGCTACAAGAACAGGAAACTATAGGCCACTATCCCTGACGAATACAGATATAAAAATCATCAATAAAATACTAGCAGAAGGAATTCAACAGCGGATTTAAAAGGTTTTTCACCACGATCGAGTGGGTTCATCCCTGGGATGCAAGGATGGTTCAACACGCACAAATCCATCGATGTGACACACCGCATTAACAGAATGAATAATAAAACTTATATGATCATCTCAATAGATGCAGAAAAAGCATTTCACAAAATTCAATATCCTTTCATGTTAGAAAAACTCTTAACAAATTACGTATTGAAGGAACATACCGCAACAGAATAAAGACCAAATATGACCAGCCCACACTGAACCTCATACCCAATGCTGGAAAGCTGAAAGCTTTTTCTCTAAGATCAGGAAATGTATTCTGTGTTCTTGAACTGAGCTAATTATTATTGTTAACATGCCCATAGTGCCCAAAGCGATCCACAGATTCAGTGCAATTCCTATCAAAATCCCAATGGCATTTTTCACACAATAGAAAAAAACAAAAACCCTGTAACTCCTATGGAACCACAAAAGACCCTAAATAGCCAAAGCAATCTTGAGAAAGAACAACAAAGCTGGAGGCATCATACATCCTGATTTCAAAATATGCCACAAAGCTACAGTAACCAAGACACATGAAAAGAGACACACAGTCCAACGAACAGAACAGAGAAGCCGGAAATAAAGCTCTACATTTACAGTCAATTGATCGTCCACAAAGGTGCCATGAACACACAGTAGGGACAGGGTCTCTTCAATAAATGGTGTTGGGAAAACTGCACAGCCCGTGGCTGAAGAATAAAACTGCCGCCTTATCTCACACCATATATAAAATCGACTCAAAATGTATTAAAGACGTAAATCTAAGACCTGAAACTGTACAGCTACTAAAAGAAAACATAAAGAAGAAGTTTCTTGACATTCGCCTGGGCAATGATTTTTTGGATAAAACCCCCAAAAGCATAGGCAACCAAAGAAAACAGAGACAAGCAGGATTGCATCAAACTCAAAAGCTTCTGCACAGCACCCGGAGCCTCCGCCGAGGGAAGAGACAACCTCCGGGATGAGATGCACTAGCTGCCGACCATAACCTGATAAGGGGCTCGTATTTAAAATGCAGAATAAGGGGCTCAGACAACACAATAGCAGCAAACTGACCTGATTTGAACATGGGCAAAGGACCTGGATGGACATTTCTCAAAAGAAGACAAACGGATGTCCAACCGGACCATCAAAACATGCTCAGTGTCACTCATCAGGGAAACGCAAATGAAAGCCACACTGAGCTGCCACCTCACACCTGTTAGAGGGACTATTATGAAAAAGACAAAAGGTAACGCAGTTGGCGAGAAGGTCAGCTGCTGTAGGTATTATGACACCGTAGGGAGGGTCCCCAACACATCAGAGACAGAACTACCACAGACCCAGTGCTCTCATTTCTGGCAACATGTGCAGAGGAAACGAAACCAGTATCTCGCAGTGATGTCTGCTGTCTTGTGTTCACTGCAGCGTCACTCACAGTGGCCAAGACGTGGAAGCCAGCCGGTGTCTGCGACGGTGAAATGCATTAAGGGAATGTGATGTATGCGTGAGGGACTATCATTCAGCTTTAAAAACGAGGGGATCTCATCGTTTGTGACAACGTGGTTGAGCCTGGAGGAAATTATGTGACGTGAAGTAAGTCAGACCCTAAAGGACAAGTGCTGCATGATCTCCCTTCTGTGTGGAGTTTTAGAGCCGGACCCCAGAAGCCGGGAGTAGAGTGGGGGCTTCCCAGGGCTGGGGGAAAGGAAAGGGGGGGACACTGTTCAAAGGCACAAAGTGAGGCAGGGTGAGTAAGTACTGGAAACCTAAGGTGACTCTGGTTAACAATGCGTTGTTGTATTGAAATCTGCTGAGAGAGTGGAACTTAAATGTTCTCCCCACACACAAAGGAGACTTTAGATTGATGGTCACGTCCATTTCACAAGGTGCACGTCTGTCAAAACACCGTGTTGTACAGCTCAGGTATATATCACTTTTATTTGTTAATTCTGCCTTCATAAAGGAGGAAACAGTGTCCCCCAAACAGGTCCTGGCTTAGTTTCTGACTCTGCAAAGTCCCGTCCTCTGTCATGGCTCCTGGGAAAGTCACCAGGAAAGGGGTGGGCTCCTGTCCCTCTTACTGTGGGGGTGTCACCATGGCTGTCCCAGGCTCCTGGAACGCTCTGTTGGTTTCGTTCTCATTGAGGAAATGCTTACGGTGCCTGTGCCTTCCTGACTGAAAGCTCCGTGAGCAGAGCTCTGCCTCTTGGTTTCCCCGACACTCATCCAAGCTCCCCGTACACAGAACACACTCAGGACCCCGTGACCGATGGCTGTGAGCTCAGCCGCAGAGTCTTACATTCAGAGACAATGGCTGACGCGTCTCTCGTGTGCTGTGTTACTGCCCTGAGCATGTGGCACAGGGGTGGCACGTGGCAGACGCTCAGTGAAGGTGCCATGGAGGGACAGTGGACAGAGCACACCTTCCCTGTGAGGCGTCCACTGTTTCCCTCTCCCCATTTGGTGCTCTGACATCTTCCGGGCAGTAAGGATTTCTCCACACACGCACTGAGCTGCCCTGCACAGACTTCCAGCCTCGTCTCTGACCTCTTACCCTCTCAGGCCCTGGTGCCCTCAGAGGACACCCCCTCCAGCTGCACTGGCCCCTGTGAGCTCTGAGCCAGGCCACTTCTCGCGCAGTCCCTACCATTCAAGTGCTGGACTCCTGGGTCTTTTGTAGGGAGGAGATGTGACGTACACAGAGCAATGTGCAAGTGGCATGCTTCCCACTGTTGAAGCGTCCTGTCACAGCAACACCCCACATGCTTAGCCACAGCATGTGCTCTGCAAAAGGTGATAATTTTACAGCAAAAGGGACAGTTCATCTCTCTAAGAATAAAACTGTCATTGATCTTCGTGACAAATTGAATCTGAGGGTCAGAAAATATAGACTTTGTTTTCCTTCTTTGATTGTTTTCTTCACGGCAAGGATGACCTAGCCTCCACTGTAAATCAAAAGTAACCAGAGCTCTGCGGCTTTTATAAAGTTACAAGGAGCAGCAGAGGGGTGGCACTGGTGTGTCACTCTGCGTCTCATCTGGGGACTTGCCCCGAGTTGGCATTTGCTCTCCAGCCTCCTGGTTAAAGAGAGTGGACACAGAAACTACATTTCCCTGTTGTGAGAAAACAATTCTTTCAGGAAGATTCCGTGGCAGTAAAAGCACCCAAACAGCAGCAGTGACCTCTCAGTGAAATGTCTTTTTCTCTATTTTGGTCGCAGGAGGATATCAAAAGAGAAGGTCAAAATACCAGATTTAATTCCCATTTGCTGATTATACAAGCAAGACGAGCTACATTAAAATTACTTTCTAACACTTAACTGTGTTTTTTTTAGTTCCAGGATAGAAAATAAAAATGGAAAAGATGTGCATTCAGTTCTACTCAAGAGCCATTTTTTGGGGGGTGTGCCTTCAAGAAGCTCACATGACAAACCCGCCGCATGCAAATCAAACTATGGATGTGGCAGGAAAAAAAAAAAGCACTATTAGGATATGGAAGAGGAGCCTTAATTTTAATTAAAAATCAGAGGAAACATAATATAGGTGATGGCGTCCCAAAGATGAGGGTGTCTGAACACACACCAAAGGGGGGGGGTGACGTTAGAAGTGAGGGAGTGGCGGAAGCAGAGCACAGAGGTGACAGAGGACAGGCACATCCCCGGCCACGTCCTGGCACAGCCCCTGACTGTAGGAGGTGCAGTGGGAAGGCAGCACTGCGTCCCAGCATGGCCCGCGTGGGGTGACCAGTTAAGTGGCTTGATATTCAGTCTGCAGGCAACACCGCACAGGGGCCACAGGTGTGGGAGTCGGGAATCTGCAAAACCTTTGCCAACCTTTAGCAGCTCTGTGGCCTTGAGCCGGTCACAGTTCTCCCTAAGACTTTTCCGGAATGCGGGTGTGATAGGTAGCAGTCCCTACCACTTGAATGCTGCAAGGGACACATGACCTGATGTGTGTAAACCTTTGCACTGTGCCAGCACCGCTCAGCGTGGGGTGTTTCTGACCACTGACCTGGGCAACGGGCACCATCACGGATTGTGCCCTGGAGGTCACCATCCTACGTACTGGGGGGAGGGGTGAAGGCTGTGTGAAGTGTGGATTTGGGGTCAACGTGAAAGGCAGAAAGACCACTGAGAGCTGACTGCAAGAGACCATGAAAACCCAGAGCTGTTGGGAGCAAGTCCAGGGCTGCAGACCACGTGTGAGCAGGATTCCGATGGGGCTTGAGGCAAATTGGGAACTTTTCAGGCCTTCGCTGTCGGGACACAAAAGGACGTCAATAAGAACACATCAAGTGTGTCCACTGACGAAACGGTATTTCCCCTTCTGAACCCTAGCGTGGTGGCCTGAGAGGCCGTGCTGAAGTGAGTTAATATTACGAAACTGCATTAAACTGGTGTTTAGCTACCTTACACTGATTTTTTACTGTGACCAAGAAAATGCCAACAAAATCTCAATGAGGACACCAAAATTTCTTATCCTTCTAAATTTTATATCAAAGGGAAAGCGAACCCAATACATATTTATAGCAAAATCAGTAAGATTTGGCCACGCTGAGGCCTCTCGTTGATTCAGGTGAGTCTGTCTCGTGAGTGTCAGCGTAAAACTGTGAGATTCTCATTTCTCATCAACCTGCTCACTGCAAATGGAGTTTTCCATCAGGGGCGATACTGAAAACCTACAGGAAAATCACACAATCCATGATATGCCTGGGCAACTGGGATTTCTCGGTGGACACTGAATGGCCTGTGAGTTCATGGTTTGTGTGAACTGAGTCAGCTGAGTGGGCCTGAGGCCGTCGGCCACTCTGTGGGTTGTAAAATGCCTGCCTGTTGCAACTGGTTTAACCTTAAGTATATATATTAACATTTTTTATGAGGCAATTAGAACATTAAGTAAAATTCGAGATATTTTAAATTAAGAATTCCAACTACTGTGACAACAGTTTTCGAGTTACCTTCTGCATTTAAAACGGCTGTTTTATGTATTTGAGATCATGCGTGTGCATTGCTTGGATTTCTGAAAAAATTCATAGATTTAATTCATAAATAATTTAGACACAAAGGAACCTAAAAATGAACAAATAACAAATAAAGTCAGTAGGTTATGGGAACTCACGGGTCAGGACTGAGTGTCACAGTTGGTGTGAGTGACTCTGGTTTGGTGGCACCACTGATTGTAGTTGGTACAACTCAGTCACTAGCATTGCGATAAGCCGTCCGAGAGCCCAAGAAGCTTGGGCAGGTGTGCAGGGACCTGCTCTGCTCGGGTTAAAGAGAGCTGAGTGCGAGAGAGACAGAGAGAGAGAGAGAGAGAGAGAGAGAGAGAGAGAGAGAGAGAGAGAGAGAGAGGTTCCCAAACCTCTTGAACTGAAATCGACCCACCACTGCCTCACATACATTTTGCTTCTCTGAAAAGCGTTTCCTGTGGAGGTAAAGGGAAAAGGCAAATTCCTTTAGAACAAAAGAAGGAAAGGAAAAGAGACACAGTATTGGCTTAGGAACAATGGTACTTTTACAGGAAACCCCTTTTCTGTAGCTCCTGTTCACAGCACGCTGGACCTACCCTGCTGAGGGCCGGGCTTCTGTCGGCACCACCGGGCTTGTTCTGCGCGCTGCCCAGAAGGGGCCGGGCCCACCACCCCTGTGCGGGGGCTGCAGAGCTGGACGCGGAGCAGGGGCCTG
Source organism: Rhinolophus sinicus (assembly GCF_036562045.2). Classification (NCBI taxonomy): domain Eukaryota; kingdom Metazoa; phylum Chordata; class Mammalia; order Chiroptera; family Rhinolophidae; genus Rhinolophus; species Rhinolophus sinicus. The sequence goes on from NC_133759.1 coordinate 423,673, forward strand.
AAGCCGGCAGGGGCGGCGCGCATCCCAGACCCGGCCCTGGGCTCCCCCGTCCCTGCTGCCCTGAGCTTCTGGTCCCCAAACATCACGCAGCTTCTAGTTAATGCTCAGAAGTGAAGCTTCCCCGTTCGGTAAGAGCCAGGCCTGAACTTGGAGCGTCTTCGTACCAGGGCTCTAAGTGGCTGACACACTGCCTTATATCCTCCAATGTAAATGGGGTCTGGTTGAAATCTTGGCTTTTCTTTAAACAACACTTATCTGTGTAAATTTCATAAGTAAAACGGGGATGTGAACACCACAGGGTTCAACGACAGTAAATTGTGCTAATTTGTAATTTCTAAACTCTTTGCATCTCCTTTCCTCTCTAGAGAGAAATAACAAACGGTAGGTGGTTCAGGAATTTAACTACGGGAGACTTCCTGAGGGGCAAAAAGTGAAAAAAATAAAAACAGTCGTAAAACATTTCAGTTCCGTGTCAGTGGGCGTGAGGCTGGCTTCCACTCAGCAGGAAGAACTCCCTTTTCAGGCACAACTTTCGTCAGGTGACAGTCCCATGGGAAGTGATGCATTTCTGCAATACCAGGAAGTGTCACAGCACAGACACTGCAAGGGTGACAGACGCATCAGGACTGGAGACGTGTGTCTGGACGCAGCAGCTGCGGGACCTGCCATGCAACGTGGGGATGGAGCAGTGTCACCAAGGAGCCCCCGAGGGTGTTCAGCAGGGCAGCTCAGGGAGGCGCCGGCACACGTGTTTATACTCAACGTGACAGCAGGTGACGCTGACGGAGGGAGGACACACAGGACGCGTCGTTAGCTGGGCCGTCCCACACCTACAGGGGGACCTGTCTTCCTACAGCGTCTCCATTTCTGTGCCTGGTCCCCCGAGAGGCAGAGAGTGGCCCCCACCCCACAGACAGAAAGGGGATGCAGGGCCCCTCCTCTGTCATGTCAGATGCTTTGTGGATGATTGGGGGGCAGGTTGTTGGGGGGCTCCTGGAGCCTATTTGGCTGCTGTTTTATAAGACCTGGGGTGGCATCCATCCCACCTTTGGCTGCAGCTTCAGAATTAGCACCGTTTGCTCACAGCCTTGGGTCCTAGTCTGCAGCTGTAGGCCCATGAACGAGGCCACGCTGAGAACCTCCTCCTGCAGAATTGCAAGGGGCTGTCCGAGCTCCTGAAGCCTGAGTGACTTTTACTCGCTCAGACTTGGAACGTCCCTGAAGATACTCCCTCAGCATCGATAAAGGCTCGTCCACTTGGCCGAGAATGGGCCCCAGGCTTCTGTCAGGCCTGCCCCCCTCACAAGTCGGCCGGGGCAGACCCGCCCAGGGCACGCTGGCCCTGCAGGGGGCGGCACTCGTCTACGTGGGCAACTATGGCTTCCTTGTGAAAGGCCACCAACTACTGGGAGCTTTTTTATAATTCTGACATTTTTATTCATTCAGTTTGAGTTTCTCTGCCAACAGACGTGAACTGGGGGCATCAGTTTCTAGACAAAAATGGTAAGGTGCATAGTAATAGATAAATGTTGTATGAAAACATATATAGAAATAAAATATAAATTCAGTTACAACTAGATATTTTATGGGCCAGAATTTCTTAGTTATAAAATACACTTGACTTCCTGAATGGGCTTACTCGGTTATTTTTACAAGTCAGCTTTTAAAATCTTTAACGTATGTCACCTCTCTTCCAGTGACCTGAGAAGCGGCCTCACTGAGCTGTGAACTCAGACGGCTAACAGACATACTTTAGCGACACTTACGGAGAACTTAGTGAGAGAACCGGCAACTTAAATGGCTCACACACAATGAAAGCTGCTAGAAACATGACAACAAAAGTTCCTCTCCTGTTACAAAGAGCAGTTATCAATGCGTTGAGCACCCAGAGAAAACCACTTGCACATCTAAGTCAGGTCAGCATGCTGTGTCAGCCTCAGGAGCCCCCCGTCCACTGCCCAGTGGGGACGATTGGTGTTCTCAGGACACTGGTGACTTTTATGCACTTAGATGTCGGCAAGGTCCAAAGGAGCACTGCGTTAGCCGACGACAAATCAATGGACGCCTCGTAAGGGTGCCCACCCTGCTCATTAGAACCAATCTGTTACCCATTCCTGGACGGTAAGCTGCTTGCAAATGTTGTCAGAAGATTAGAGCATAAATACACATGTAACTTTGTTAATTCAGTAATAAAACTGATATGAAATGAAATTTCATGGTGCTGTGGTTACTGTCACAGAAATCATTTACATTTAAATGATGGCAAACAAATCCAGGAAAAGCCATTTAAAGCCCGAGGGCTATCACTGCCCAGGACCAGGGCACTTCCTGTTTCAGACTTGGACGTGGGGGCCTCACGGTCGCGCGAGGGGAGGGAGGACCCACACCTGACGCTGACCAGATAGCACCTCACAGCTTCAACTCTCTGTTCTCACGAAGCAAGTGACCAAATGCATTATTAACGCGTTTGTGCCTGTTTTTATTTTTTTTTTCACCTGTAAAATTCTACTCCAAAGTATAAGAACAGCAGTTTAGAAGTGAAGTTCATATGACATGGAGGTGACGGATTTAAGTCTGTGTCCAGGAAATGTCAACATATGTCCAGGTGTGATGGGTCTGGAACAGTCACATCACCTCCATACCCAGGTTTCTCCCCTGTACGGTGGGGACAGTGACACCAACTGAAAACGGAGTCCTGGGGACACTGAGTCTGGCTTGTGACACATAGCAAGCACCCAGGGAATGTGACTTGTTCCACGAAACCCTCAAAATGTTTCTGTGGTTTTTGACATACGTGGTTTAAAAAGGTGACAGAGTGTGACATGGACACACTGCATTCTATTTTTTTTAGTAAGTCTCGTACATAGTAAGTCTTCCACAGTGTTTGTTTCCAATAATAACAAGGTTACACTAGCCATTAGGAAAATGCAAATCAAAACCCTAAGAGACCAGTTCATATCCACTAGGATGAATTCAATTACAAAGATAGAAAATGTGGAGAAGGTGGGCAACCCAGATTTACATCACCTGACGAACGGATAAATAACGTGATGTCTACACAGTGGGACATTATTCAGCAGTGAAATGGAATGACAGGGACACAAGCTGCAACCTGGATGGACACTGAACGGGTGCCCTAAGTGTAATGAAGCCACAAGTGAAAGAAGCCAGTCACAGAAGAACACGGGTCGTGTGATTCCCTTTACATGGAATGGCCAGCATGGCCCAATCTATGGAGAAAGAAAGAGGGTTAAAGGTGGCCCAGGGCTGTAGGGTTAGGTCGGTACAGGATTGATGGCTCAGGACACGTGGTGCTTCCTGGAGTGAGGACCGTGCTGAAACGAACTGTGATGGCAGCTCCACGACGCGGATACACCGAGACCATTCAATTGTGCACATGGAAAGCCAGCAGGATTAGAAGTTCTGACACTGCACAGGCATGTCACCTTGAGCTGACATGATCCAGTGTCACCTTGAGCTGTTACCAACACCCAGAATCAGGGAAGGCTGCATTCCCATGACAGGACCCAATGTTGTCAAAACGCAGGTGGCGCTATGGTGGGTCACATATAAAGTGTCACTAAATATTAACCTTCATGTGAGGCAGGTATCTCTTTGGAGGTCCCCACACAGAAGCACATTTTGCTGAGAGGAAAGTGAACAAAAATGACAACTTCCGATTCCCAAGCAGTTGGTGAGTTGTCCACGTGCTGTTCTTGAATGTTCTTTGTAACTTAGGTGTCCCCTCCGGGGTTGTCGGAATTCTGTCACTCGTCAGTGTGCAGACATCATCAGAATTAGACCCCAAATCCAATTCAGGCTGCACCTCAGTTGCAGGAAAATGCAGGCCCTGAGGTGATCTTCTTTCACTTCCTAGTGGACTAAACTCGGTTTTGAGATAAGCCACCCCTTGTGCGTGAGTCAGGGAGCTGGTCGGGGGGAAAGCCACCCTGACCTCCTGCCTCATGGCTGGAGAGAAGCTACACATTCACGGCCACGTCAGCTGCCTGCAGGACAAAGGGGCCCCGCAGAAGTGGCTCGCTGGGTGTGCACGTGGTTTTGCCGCTGTCTCAGCCTTCGGGAAGCACCATATGCTCTGTCTCACACGGATCCCATCACATTCCAAACAGCACATTCCATCATTGGCTGCCGTGGTCTCTACAAGCATTTGAGTGGTGACTGCTGGTCTAAAATCTTAAATATAAGGAAAGACACAGGCTGCAGGTTCTTGTAGATGTTGCAAAACTCTTCAGTGAAGCTGGCACAAGAACAAAAACGTGCAAGCTATTGATTTACGTAAATGCAAATTTCCAGTATCCACATATTTCCCGTGTCTTAAGTTTGTGGCTGGGGCGGAGGGGAGGGAATGTTGACAGCAGTAATGGTTTCGACAGTTGACGACAGGCAGAGTCTCCACCTCTGAGTGGCATTTCCACCTGGGACATGGCTCTCCTCTCCCCACTGCCTGTTTCCCCATGTATTTCTATACAGTGCTGCTGTTTTCACCAGTGAGAAATGTCTGAATCAGTGGAGTGTGAAACACGCAAATGTGTGTGAAAGCACAAAGTGCCGTGTCCAGAGCAGCAAGACCAGGGATCAGCTCGTCCATCCTGACACTTCGGAAATGTCGTCACAGGGAGAGGCTGGGCCTCTGGGAGGCGGGTCACGGGGTAACACGCTGTCCCTTGGGAAGGCCAAGCAAGAGGTGTGCGGTCTCAGAATCAGAGTGGGCTGGGCACATTCTGGCCTTGGAGTATGTTCCCAGGACAGGAAAGACCAAACACAACCAAATTCCTACTTCAGAACGTTACGTAGCACTACACCAAGGGCACATGGGACTCCCCTCACCCACTTCCTACAGTGTCCCTGTTACACATGCTGTGACATGTGCATTAGATGGGCTTCAGGTGCTTCTGAGAACCTAAGTGATGATAATAACACTCTTTGGGGGAGAACTGAAATATTCTCAGGGCAAAACAATTCACTGCAACCCACTCTCAGAGGTTTTGAAAATAGCAATTACAGTAATGCCACGTATTTGTCAATGTGTGTGTGTGTGTGAGTGAGTGTGAACGTGTGTGTGAGTGTGAACGTGTGTGTGAGTGTCTGAGTGTGCGTATGTGTGTGTGATCGTGTGTATGTGTGTGAGTCTGTGTGTGTCAGTGTGTGTGTGTGAAGAGAGAGCCCCAGACACAGAGCCTAAGGCCAGGACCAAATGGCACTAATTCTGCAGCTAGTGGCCCAAAGTAGAGACAGATTCCACCCCAGGACTGGGGTCCTAGTCTCTGTGAGTTACACGCCTCTGTCCTTTACGCATTTCCACATCCTGAGTCACCTGCTTTCCGCTCACAAGGGACAACCATGCCGACGGAAACCTTGCCTCCCAGGGATGTAACCCAGAGGGGATTTAGTCATTTGTCTTAATGCTCTCTGGTTTTATTTCTTCTGTTTAATTAGTTATAATGCTAAGTATATCTAGCTATTTCTTGATTAATCAATTTTAGACAGTATTTATTGGTTACCTGATATGACAGACGAGGACGTAGCTCAGTAATACAACCTCCTATTTTCCTTCCTTCCTAAGACACAATCACACGTCTGTATCTAGTCCCTGCCTTGGAAGCTCGGGAACTTGAGGTACTGTGTTGTCACCTTTCCTTTCCATTCCATTCACTGTGAACTCACTTGGTCTCCTGTGTGTGTGAGGTCATGACCACTGCTATTTCCTTCTGGTTCCCCGAGTCCTCTGTCCCCATAACTTACCGGTGCCACTTTAGTTTGCTGTAGCTTGTTTTCCAGAACCTTCATTAAGACGTCCCTGCTTTGCTGATCGCCTGACTCTAATAATTCTAAATCAGCAGCAGGGATTGCAAAGCTCAGACTGCGGCTCCAAGGCCAAGTACACGCTGTCGTTACACTTCACGTCTTGCCGAGGCTCTGGCTTTCCCTGACTTTTCCCTCGCAACACCTGCCTTTAGTGAGCCCTCCTGCTCTGTCTGGCAGCATCTCCCGGTGGCACCCAGGTGAGGGGCTCCCACCCCTCCTGATGCTGGCAGCTGACAGTGCCCTGGGTTCCACCGTTACGCTCCTGGGTTGGAACCACGGGCGGGGGCACCCCACGCCTGCTTCATGACCCGCTGATTTTATTAATACACGTCTCACTTGCACACTCAGGCATCGTGACACCTTTTGTGCTTTTGGTTGGATGAATTTTGTACTTTTCAAAGCACATCGATGTGACTTCACAACTGGGAGAAGATCTGACAATAAGACTAAAGTGCCGCCTGCAGTGGTGACCACTGTTTCCTCACTCTGTCCTCTAGGAGTGACACATCTGTATCCATTAGTTTTTCATTATTCATTTCAATCGTTTTCAAGTCTGTTTTAAAAATCAGACACAAAATGCAATAGATTAGAGAGAAATGATGAAATGAAAAAGTGACAGAGTGCAGATGGAAATGCTTACCAATCTATAGGTGTCGTTGATTGAAAACAGAGCCAATACCCACAGGCCGTCTTGGGGTGAAAGCCAAAACTCTGAGGCTACATACTTAGGTGTCAACTCTGCTGATGATCACTTCGCCAGATGTTGGTTTTGAAGGAGCCATGGAGAGAGAGGAGAGGGTTTCATCCTCTCTCCTCATTCCTCCTCGTTCCTGCTGCATCAATCGCAAGACGGACACTGTTAAAACTGCACTGGGTTAAATCAGCTGAAGGCAACGCAGCCAGATGCTGTGTTACTGAGCCTCGGAGGGGGTCGATCTCATTAGTGAAAGGTGGGAGAAAGGCTGACTTTCTACATCTTTTTTACTCTGAAATAGTATGATTTTATCCAGTTATCAGGAGAAGTGACATTCTGCAAGAAGCCACTCGACCTGAGCCTGGCTGTTCCTCTTTGGTCTAAAATGTAGCATCAGGCACGAGCTGTTTTTGCTGCCCTCATTATTTCCCTTCCCTTCCCGGCACCTTTTCTCCCTGTGGGGTCATCCCTCTGACACTCTCACCCCAGGAGCTTCTGGGGGGTCTGCCTGACCTTCCCCCAGGCCTGGTGGCAGGTGTGGCCCAGCACCGCCAATCAGAGCACCGCAAAGCCTCTCCACAGCCATTGGCTTAGGGAAGCTCACATGATCCACAGGGAGCCAATCAGAGACAGAAACATTCACAGATGGTTGTTTCAGGAGCCCTGGGGGGCTTTCCTTCCCCCACAAGGAAGTTTGCAGAGCTCCCAGGTCCCCCACATAGAACATGAGAACGCAACTGGCTCCACAATGTGAAGGGAGACAACTGAGCCAGTCCTGAGTCCAGCCGTGCAGACTGAGTTGCCCCCAAACGTTTTGGTAACAGGAGCCAGCAAGTTCCCATTTTCTGCTACTTGTTGGCAAGAATGGCAGCCAAGGCGCAAGGAGGCGCGAGGTGGGACAGAGACCTGCCGGCCCGTCGCTGTGGACTTGGGCGCCGGAGTCCAGCAGAAATGCACTTGCTGCAAGGATGCTGAGAGGACGCTCAAGCTGTTGTCTTTGGGAATGAAGCTGACCACACGTGAAGGCCCAGCCCCTCGCAGGCCTGTCCCCTCGGTCCCTGCCTGGCAAGTGTGATTACCAACAGGGCCAGTGCTGAGCCCCCGCTGGGCCCGGTTTCTGGGATGGATCAAGCTTCTGTGCGAGGAAGCCCAAGGTCCTCATGGATAAGCCTAGTCAGTGTTCAAGCCCTCGTGCCCATGTCACTTCTAAATGTCACCGCTGGAAAGGACCTCAGGGGTCATCAAATGTTCCTTCTGAGACCCTGACTTAGGAACCTGAGACCCAGCAACATCAAGAGACTCTCCTGGGGACAGAACCAGAAGAGACCAAGATCTGGCCGAGACTGTGGTTCTCTGGCTGCCGACTCAGGAGAGCACAGAGCAGGCAGGCTCACAGGACACGGTCCCTCCATCCACAAGGCAGCTCTGTCACCTAGTGGAGAAGAGGCATCCTCTTCACTCCTCCTCAAGTCCGCTTGCTGATGACCTCGAGGGCAAGAGAAATTCAAATATCAAGACCACCTTCACAAAACCTCAAGTGGAGAGCTACCACGAACGCCCACCGTTCTCTAAACGGCAGATCAAAAGCGCCTGACCTTCTAAGGCGTCCATCTCTCCAACTTGGTTAAGGTGCCGCTTCTTTATTTGCAAACCGAGAATACTAATAGTGCATCTCCCTCGACTGCCGTGAAGACAACCTGAGGTGCTGCGGCCGGCCGCTTAGCACACCTGTCACACCAGCCCTCTGCGCGATGGCTACGTCACTCCTGCTGACGACACTTACTGTCTGAACCTGGGCAGCACCATGATGCAAACCAAAACGTGTGCTCTTTGTTTAGTGTTAACTGAGCACACTTTGCTTCCCATTGGTTTAGTTAGTTAAACTCTTACCAGAAGAACGTTCTTGTAGGAATGTCAGGATGCCCAGAAACTCCTTGTTGGATCGTGTGTTTAAATGGACGGGAGCCTGATTCAATCACTGAGGCAAACGAACCACCGCTCCTTAGAGTTGCATTGAAAAAGGATGAGGATTTTCACAGCATTTCTGTATCTTTACAATTCAGTAGATTTATTCTGTTGACTAGATTTTTTATAAAAATGTTTTCCTATGTACTTTTTACTCACTCAGCAGAGAGAAGTGAAATGAAAAAGACATCGTTTCCTAATAAGATTGGAAGGAAAGTGTGTTCAAAAAGCCTCACAGCCGCAGAGCATCAATGCAAAGCCCGTCCAGTGCTGAACACACTCGCTTATTTCTGAGTAACAAGAGGAGGGGGCAATTTAATTCAAATAAATGGGGAGCATTTGTCTCCACTGAAGTGCTGTATTCTTGGTCACCATAAACCCTCGAAATGGCCTCTTTTGGCCCAGGTGGGTGAGTGAGGCAGGAAATAGGATGTTCTTTTTGGAGGAAAAAGCAGAAGTTGACGTCTCTGCTCGCGTTCTCCAGAGCACGTCAACACCCAGTGTGGGCTGCATCTGCCATCGGCTCAGCCAGCTCTTCTAACGAGACTTGGCAGTAAGAGGACCTTCTTGGCCCTTGAAAATAGCATCTGCAAAACCAATTGGAATACATGTTGCTGTATATCCTCAGTGGAATATAGAGAAAAAGGGAGGAAAGAAGACTATTGTCTGAAAGGAAACGGAGCAGACAGCTGCGGAAACGCAAACCCACAGACACGGCCAAAATGGTTCTTGGTCCTTTGATTCTTGAGCTTCTAAACCATGAAGCCTCCTCTCCCCTTGATCAGAAAAACCACGGAGAAAACCTGGAAGGTCAGAAGAAGCATCAGCCACCCTAGATAACCAGTGTGATTGTTGTGGAATATGTCCTTGAACGCGTTTTTTCCAGGACTGCAGAATCATGGCAGTCACGATGGTTTGCTTGCTTTTAAATAGTTCTCCTGCAGCGTGGTTTTCAGGGGCTTCTCACCATTCCCTGCCATCTCCGGTCACGTGGGTTATGGCCCGTCTCCCACTGTGTTCCTGCTTCTTCCGTCGCCTCTGCCGTCTACTCTCTCTGGACCTCACCTGTCACACAGGCTCTTTCGGTCAGAACCCTTCCAATGGCGAGCTCCTCCTTACACTCAGAGTAAAACACGGGCTTGGTCTGAGTCCCACACATCCTCCCCCTCCCTCTGACTGCGTATCCTGTGAGCTCTGGCCTGCTTCATTCTGCACCAGCCACGCTGGCTGCCGTCCCCGGAGCACACCAGGCACGCTCCTGTCTCAGGGCCTTGGCACGTGCTGCGCCTTCTACCGGACCCAAGTCCCCACGCCACGTGCCTGGACCCCGTGTCCCCACACCACGTGCCTGGACCCCGTGTCCCCACACCACGTGCCTGGACCCCGTGTCCCCACACCATGTGCCTGGACCCCGTGTCCCCACACCACGTGCCTGGACCCCGTGTCCCCACACCACGTGCCTGGACCCCGTGTCCCCACACCACGTGCCTGGACCCCGTGTCCCCACACCACGTGCCTGGACCCCGTGTCCCCACACCACGTGCCTGGACCCCGTGTCCCCACACCACGTGCCTGGACCCCGTGTCCCCACACCACGTGCCTGGACCCCGTGTCCCCACACCATGTGCCTGGACCCCGTGTCCCCACACCACGTGCCTGGACCCCGCGTCCCCACACCACGTGCCTGGACCCCGCGTCCCCACACCACGTGCCTGGACCCCGTGTCCCCACACCATGTGCCTGGACCCCGTGTCCCCACACCATGTGCCTGGACCCCGTGTCCCCACACCATGTGCCTGGACCCCGTGTCCCCACACCATGTGCCTGGACCCCGTGTCCCCACACCATGTGCCTGGACCCCGTGTCCCCACACCATGTGCCTGGACCCCGTGTCCCCACACCATGTGCCTGGACCCCGTGTCCCCACACCATGTGCCTGGACCCCGTGTCCCCACACCATGTGCCTGGACCCCGTGTCCCCACACCATGTGCCTGGACCCTGTGTCCCCACACCACGTGCCTGGCTGCCTCAGGTCCTCAGGGTCTTCCCTCCTGCCTCTCCCTCCTGGTGGCTTTCATCAACCTGCTTCTCTAAAATTTCCCTATATATGCTTCCTCTGTTTCTTTTTCTGGGTGAAGTGGTGTATTGGAGGGACTTCCCCCCAGAAGTGCTGTGAGACAGTGAGGGGGGAGGACAAAAATGAATATGCTAATGAGGGGTCACTGCTGAGGCCACTGAAATTGACTCAGAACTGTCCTGAGGTGCGTTTATCTACCCCCGAGCTCTCTTCTGGGGCGAGGATGTGCTCTCAGGGACCAGCACACAGGAAGTATTGGCATTTGGGGGCAGCCTGCAGAAGCCTCTGGGATGGGGGGGCGCTTGGCAGCAGACCGTCACACAGTGACACCCCCAACCGGTGGTTCTCCAGGCTTGCCCCCACCAGCCAGCCCCACTTACTGCTCCCAAAGTGATTCGCCTAAAACGCCAAACAGATTAAGCCAATCACCTGCTCAGCATCTGTCAAGGGCTCCCCAGCTTTCAGAATGAAACCCACAGATGGGCTTGACATTTCGTACCACCCTTCATCCCCCACCCAGCATGCAAACCAGGCTCCAGGCGACCAGACTAACTGGATTCTCCCTTAATAGCACTTGTGACGTCCTCACTCAGCATCCCTCTGTCTCAGGCCACCTGTAAATACTTAACAGGCATTAATGGATGGGCTACAATAAGCCGGGCAGTCTCCTGGTCACGGCACACTTGTCCCCTAAGGCCTCACCGCTTCGAATCCCTGGGTACTTTCAACCCTCGCGTGTCTGGCTGTTTCCCAGGCACGTAACTGCCTAACACACCACACTTTACCGATTTATCCCACCTGCTGTCTGTCTCACCAGGATGCACGTTTTGGGAAGAGAATCGGCAGGACCAACAGCAGTGCCCGGCATGTAGCAGGCGGTGAGCCCAAGAACAGCTGAGCGAGTCGTCTGTTCACATTGCCTACAGAAGGGCTTGTTTTCTGGCACCACATTTTACCAGTTACCTGCTTTAGGGCACTCAGGTTGCTTCCATTTATATTTGTTCAATAAATGACACTTCAGTGAACCTCCCTGAACACACAGCTTTGCACATTTTTCCAGTTATTTCCAATGGTAAGTTCCCAGACATGAAATTGCTGGGATAAACGGCATTACAATCCCACGTCAGTGCATGCTGAACAATCTTTGCTTCCTCACAGTGCCTCTGACACTGGATACAATCATTCTCCTAGCCACTCTGATGGGTTCAAAAGTACTATTTCATTGTGGTTTTAATTTGCATATTTCTGCATGTCACGTCACTTTCTGAGAAGGTTTCCGTTGGCCTGTCCTGTTCAACGGAGTTTTCTCAGATGGGCGAGGAGAAGTAATTACTGAAAAACCACAGTAATGTCCACGTGGTCTCTACCCATTTTTATGTCAAAATATGAGCACACAGAGCTGTCATGCTGGAGATGATGGGATACTGTGTGACCAATGGTGTCACGTTTGGAACGGACACCACACCATTTTGGTCACACACCCAAATGACAGATAAGCCTCTGAGCAATCTGCCCTAAGAGGGCGTCCTTCCCAAGGCTGCTTCCTTCCACTTCAGACTTTGGTGAGAAGCTCCCAACACCATGACACCTGCTTCTGAGCTCAGAAAGCTGCTCAGAACTCCTGCACCTATAAGACACCCATCTCTCAATATTAACAGGCAAACCAAGAGCCCAGCAGCCCAAAGCATTACATACTTTTCTTGTTACCCTATTTCTGTCCCCGAGTACATGTAGGCAGAGTTAGACATGAAACCAGCAACAAAGAAGCCTCTTCCCTTTTTCTCACCTTTGAGGAGACACTGACCACTAAGACTTGGGCCACTAAGACTCCAGCACAGTGTTTTGAGACCAAGGCCACCCCCGGAATCCTGTCCTGGGAACACAGACACCTCCGGCCACCACGTGAGACAGGGCCCCTGGGCCGCCATCCACGCCCGACATGGCCCTCACTGGCCCCAGGTGTGTTTTCAGGGAATCACAGCAGGATTCTGGCTGCAAACACTCTGAGTCGATGCTCTATTGGGGAAGCCAACTTCCCTTTGCAGTTTAAACATGTATTAGGCACAGAAGAGCGTGAAAGGAACGGCTGCTGTGACATCCACTGGCGTTAAGGAGCCTGCAAGGGGGGAACTGACCTTTCCCCAGAATTCCTCTCTCAGACATTGTCTGGAAAACGTAGGTTCTGTTCAAGAGTGTCGTAAGGAAAGCCAATTTTCCTTCACTCATGATGTGAACGCTCTTAGGTGGACCCTTAACTTTCAGAGCTTGTGGAAGCACCGCTTCTCCCTCGGATTACAGGGGAAGCATTTCTCCCTCGATTTCTGGGGCAGCTGAATTCTGAGGTTGGGTGTTTTCAAAGCGATCTGTAGGGGAACAGAGACTGTCCCCACTCCCTGAGCCAAACTTCATGCTTAAGCCACCGACTAATGAGAATGCCAGCTGAACACCCCAAAGAAGTGCCCACGGACACGGGACAACTGAGTCCTTCCGCACTTGAAGTGACGTTGAAACGGAACGCATGGCTGCTTGGAACGTGGTCAGAAAGACGTCCCTGGACCCTGGGGCAGTTCTAAGCCCAGCTCGAAGTTTCAGGGGAAAGACATCAAACCACACGAACCTCGGCCTACGTCTGCAAAAGTGAGAGAAAAGCTCAGCATATAAACTGCAACACGGACCTCAGACCCACGAAGACAGCCTGGAGCCCTCTGCTTCACTCGTCCATTCCTTCGTGAGATGAACACAGGTTTTCAGCACATGGAATGTTCTGGACAAGAAGTTAGATGCCTTAGAGAACTCCTGAGGGAGACTCCCAAACGGAAACAAACAGGACCTCTTAAAATTAGTATTTAGTGGAAGGAAGAGAAGACAGTGTAGGACAGAGAATAGCCGTCAGCCAGGGTGATCAGGGAGGGCTTCCGGGGAGAGGAGGCATGCGGGTAGCGGTGTTAAGAATTAGAGGGTGCCGGTTATTCAAGCAGCTCTTTATTCACAATATTACAGCAACCTGCAACCTCTGGGACCTTAGGGGACAGAGTCAATACTCCCCTTTTCTGAATAGGACACCCTGGCGTTCAGCTTCCCTGGTAACTTCAGAGGACACATGCCCCTGTCAGCTGCCTTTCTGAGGGCCAAGAAGAGGATTGTGCACAAAGGGTTAATAGTAGTTCTGCAGAAGAACTTCACCTTTTGGTTAATTTCCTGGCTCTGTTCCCCTGGTAACCTGAAGAGGATAATGCCACTGGTTGCTAGGCAGCATTGCTAATGATAGAATTCCTCTGCACAGGACATTACACTCAGGTGGGGAGCAGAGAGCTGGGCTTTCCTGAGCAGGTGACACCCTCACGCCCCTGCAGGGACCCTGGAAGCTCTGCCTGTGCTGTTCTCACAGGAGACGCTGGAGCCTGTGGGCCAGGCTGGCCCCACCCCCGCCAGCGTGGTGACCTTGCACTTGAGCCACCCTGAGGGAGGTGCCCTGAGAACATGAGGGCAGCACACGGACTCTGCATGGGTTTGCCTGGAAGGAGAGCGCGTGGCTCCCCCCAGAGGTTTGGAGTTTGAATCCCAACCGACTGCGGGATTGGCACCACGCTGGCCCTGGTGGCTCCTGGGCCTGAATGTTTGCTGGAACCGCAGGAAACCCCGGGGACTGTGCTGACAACACTGAGTGGAAGTGGGAGCCTTGAGAGCGTGGGGTGCAGGCCCAATGCAGAGGATGCCCCGAGTTTGAGGAAATCGACAGAATTCATGTCCACATGAAGCTTCCTCGCCCGCCATGCAGAGCCTCTGCTTCTCGCTGATACTCTTCCCAGCCATTCGGTGAGACTGGTGTGAATGTTGAAACATGGATGAGACTCTTTTCCGTCCTCTGGTTCCCAGGCTCCTGGATTTCACGGCCAATGGACTTTAACATACTGGAGGGGAAACACCAGGTGTGCAATTCCACCTGCGACAGGTGCAGACGGGTGTAGCAGTGACACCTGTCAACTCCCAGTGCCATTTCCAGGAGGGACGACTCAGCACAAGTGTGGGAAGATGGATTCTGAGGTTATACATTTTGCTTTCTGAAGCCCGCCGTGGATAAGACACCGTCCACCTGGGCAGATGTGGGACAGGGCGACCCCAAAACTCCCCTCCATGTGCTGATGCTTTTTCTCAGTTTGTTGGTAATTAGGGGAAAACCCATCACCAACTGACAGCAGCCCAGACCCCATGTTTGGGAACCCGGGGAGCAGGTGACTTTGGAGCTGCTTTCCAGTCTGAACTGCTCTGATTCAAGCCCTGCCCACTGCACGGAGCCCACTGCACCATGGGCCTGCGTGCCTGGCACCGACCTCCTCTCTCCTCTCTGAACTCCACGTAAAGTGAACACACTATGCACACACCTGACATTTAGTAAACGCTACCTTATGGCGTTAAATTAATGAAACGTCTGCTCTGTGATCAACTTCCCATGTAATGAGGCGACCCGGTCTGTGAGGAGAGGAGCAGCCTGTCCCCTCTACGTCACCACGGCACTTAGCAGAGTTCCAGGCCAGAGATGGTGGGCAAGCTTTTCCTGGAAAAGACCAGATAGTGAGTGTTTTCAGCTTTCTGGCCGTGTGGCCCATGGCAGCATCTCTGCCTACTAACAGGGTGCAAAAGGAGCTGCTGACACATGGAGGAATCAGACGGGGGTGGTGTTTGCCAGTGAAGCTGTGTACACAGAACAGTCAGGGTTTGGCCTTTGGGCCATGGTTTGCCCTATTTCGGCCCTTTGCCTCTGTCCAGCTGCAAAGGGATGAGGGTTCAGCTACACCACGAACGTCCTGCTTCTGTGCGGTGCACTGCCGGTGACAAGGTGTTCACTTCTGCGTGGGGAAGTCACTCCCCAGCGGAGGCCCAGGTGCTGGACGGAGGGGGAGAGAGTGGACACACACCTGGGGCGCAGACACAAGGCTACCTTCAGGCTGGGGTGCTGTGCACACGTGCCCTCGTGTGAACTTCTGGCTGGCGTGGACCAGCCTTCTCACAGGCTCTGAGGCTGACAGAGAGCAGCCGACTGAATTATGCCCTGATGATGGAGGACGGGAGCGGGAGATGGAGGTGGGAAGGGAAGGAGAAAGTGAGGAAGACGAAGCAGAGGACGAGGAAAGCAGAAAGGTCCGAGTTCTCATTCTGGGGGTCATTTCAGGCTGTGCCATTTTCCTTCCTTGTCTGTAATGTCTTGTAAATCACTGACGGTCTGAGAGAATGCTGCGTGCGACAAGGTCTTACAATTCCTTTCTCTGAGATTAGACTGATTCTGCACCAGAAAGAGATTCATGTGAATCAAAGGGCTGATTTTCAGTTCGGCCTTCGCTGAGTTTATTCTGTTTTGAAAAGCATTCTAGACCGCTGTTCCCAGGAACATTTTGTAAATTCTAGTGGTTGTTTGATGGATGGATGGATTGATCTAGGGGCTGTTCTACTGGTTTTTTAAAAAATTATTTTTCAATTACAGTTGACATGCAATCTAATATTAGTGTCAGGTGTACCGTGTAGCGGTCAGACATTTATATAACTTACAAGGTGATCCCGATAAGTCTAGTCCCCACCTGACACCGTACGTAGTTATTACAATATTGACCGTATCCCCTATGTTTGCTTTACACCCTATGACTCTTCTGTGACTAGCAATTAATTGTACTTCTTAACCCCCCTTCTTACCCGCTCCCCATGCCCACTCCCATCTGGCCACCATCAGCTTGTTCTCCGAATCTAGGAGTCTGCTTATGTTTTGTTTGTTCATTTTGCTTTTTAGAGTCGACATATATGTGTTATCATACGGTATTTGAAACACTTTAAATTGCCAGGGGTGGCCCTGACCTGCTGTGTTGAAATTAGGCAGCAGTTACCTGCTTCTATTCTCTGACAGCCGATGCCAGGCTATTGTTTTAAGGTACTTTGCCCCCATGGGAACTGGGTGAGAACTGATGGCCAAAGCAGACACTCAGCTCTGTTGACCTGTGTGGGTGTTCCAAGACAGCACGCCATTGCGGCCCCCGCCAGCCTCACAGTTCATGTTGAAGGACACGGCGAATGGTCAGCCGATCACCACGTCTGCTCCCCGGCACAGCCCTTACTCATAGGGCAGCAAACGGTGGTGTTTCATTCCACTGTGTGATGCAATACCAGTGCAAGCCACTCTTCCCTAACCACTGTGTCCTCACGCCAAAGTATGTGGCTACCTCTCGCAGAATATCTGTTTCTTTAAGGCAGCTACTCAGACTGTCTGAGCAACTCCCAGCAGACCATGTCCAGTTATAAATAAATACTCTCCCCTAAATGCTGATTGCGTGACAAGCACATGAAGACACTAGCATTCGGCACTGCACACTCTAAAACCCACCAGATGCGACAGAGGGCCGACACTCATGCCTCCTTGGGGAGGATTACAACCCCCTCCCACATACACCCATGGCTTTTTCGGTGGGACTCCCTTTCACTAAGCCAATGCACGTGGAGCCAAAGAGAATCTTTCATCTGGAATGTAACTTTGGGACATTGCACTGGGATGAACAACCCACTGGAAGGTCTTTTCCCGCGATGCTCATGTGTCACACGCCATCCGTCAGACCCGGGAACCTGCATCCCGGGGGCCACCTGGCTCCCATGTCTCTGGCCTTCCCTGGATCCTGTGAGCTGCCCCTCGTGTTTCCAGCTCACTGCTTTTCGGCCTATGGAAGTCAGAACCCATCAGAGAGAAGCCGACAGGAGAGCGCTCCTGGGAGGACCCCACTGCTCGCGAGCCCGCCTGCCTCTGGAATGCCAATCAGGGGAGCCAGCAACGCTTTTACTATCTAGCCAGTTTGGACTGGGTGTTTTTCTATTTCAGCCCGGAACACCCTGATTATACAAAACCCCAAGGACGTAATATGGAGGAAGGCCTGAGTGAGGGGTAAGAAGCCATCAAAGACGTGCCAGTTAAGTGAAAGAAAAAACAGACAGCTTCAGAAGCGAAGACACAGATGGCCCCTCCTTAGCCCCATCCTTCTTTTTCTCTCCTTGAGATTGATTTCCTGGTAGGTAGCGTGTAGAGATGGATGAAGAGACAATTACATCTTGGATTAACCAAATTCAAATATCAGTAACGTAAGGCAACGTTAGTTTAAAATCCCATTTTCTGTAGGGTGAAGGCCTATGGGGACGTGTCCTCCCGGCCATCGTGCAAGAACATAGGCTGATGGCGTCTGCAGTTTTGCACGCGTAGCTTCCAAAATTACTTGGGTTGTTAATTTCTAGCCATTAGCTGCCAGAAGATAAAAGAAAGAGGGTCGCACCCATCTTGCACTGGATAGAGCAAATGAGAGCCAAAGCCAACTGCAAAAGGAGCTGGCAGATGTGGTTTAGCTGTGTGCCCAGAAGAAGGTGGTAACAGGGTTTGGTGGGCAGCTGTCTGGGCCTTGTACCTTTAAGGGTTAGCATTTGGGCTTATGCATTTCAGTCAGAAATAGTTTATGCTACCAATTTACATATGCACCAGAGCCAGGCTGCTACTACAGAGTAGGTCGGCTATGACAGAGAATGGCAGAGATTTGGCCAAAACAGAGCTTGAGATATTTTGACTAAAGGTGGGAGCCGTTAGTCAGCTAACTACTGTCACATGGGAATCTGAATTTAGCGTTTCTACATCTTCTCATTTCTCAAGATCAATCAGAAGTCTAGGTTTTATGTGCAGTATTTTGATGCATTAATGTGGGACAATAATGTATTTTTTAAATACATTAAATACCAAGAAACCAAATGAGACCCATTTCTGACACCAGCTCTATTTGCTGACTGCAGCCTGATACACACTTAGGCCCCGTAGAACCAGTAAGTTCTGAGCATGGAGCCCTAATGCAAACGTGTAGACATGGATTAAATTATATACCTAAACAATCAACCCACATTTCAAATATTGCTAAATGATCATTTCTAATTATTTAGCTATAAACATAAATGATCTTTGTAACATGCCTCGCACACTCTGGTTGATCATGAGACAGGCGTCATCAGTTTGCGATCACAGGTCCTGCGTTTACTATGCTTTTGACACTTACATTTTCCTTTAGAAATTTTTGTTTTCTAGAACCTTTATTGTGTATATTCATTCATATAGTATTAGATATGCTATGAAGTTAGCCTAAACAGACTGGACCTCCTACAATGCCCATCAGTAGTTTTTCTCTTCATGATTTCGGGCAAACAACCACACTGGCAGCCGTAGAGCATTTCTTCTCCATGGAAAATGGCTGAAGTTCACCCCCAAGATTTGAGATGACAAATGCTCTGAGTTTTTCCCTTTTCTTTTTTTTACTTTAAAGGCTACATACATAGTCTCACTATTCGTGGAAAACAAGTTCTGTATGACAATAACACAGAATTCCAGTGATGACACATTTATAAGCTGAAGAACGATAGAAATATGTGTACCAAGAAGAATCTTTATAAAATATACTCCGTATGTAAATATCATATAATACTGATTCAAAACGTAATATTCAGGCTTACAGAGGCTGTTGTTGAATGCTTTCTTCTAGAGATGCCCTAAG
The DNA here is from genome assembly GCF_036562045.2 of Rhinolophus sinicus. NCBI lineage: Eukaryota > Metazoa > Chordata > Mammalia > Chiroptera > Rhinolophidae > Rhinolophus > Rhinolophus sinicus. The sequence goes on from NC_133759.1 coordinate 442,788, forward strand.
AATTTATGAAGCCTATTTTCCCACATTTATTTAATGTGTACAGCATTTGCCATTGGGGAGATTCTTTCCGCGATATCCTGAGTTCAGTGTAACCCAGAATTATTTAGGAGACCAAACAGTCAGCAACAGGCAGGGGCTGTAATCAAACATCAGCCGTCGGCCTGTCATGGATGTGATATTAAAAGGACAGCAGGGCCTTAATATGAACTGGTCTTTGAATGAGAGCTGAGAGAAATGCACGGACGTGTTCAGGTCAAATGCAGGCAAGGACAGTGTTTCAGGTCACTCAGCTCAATGCGAGTGTCGCATAGTGCAGACCCCGCGCTAACCGCTGCGCGGCGCTGTCGGGCAGCTTCGTTTCCACCTCCTTCTGTTCCTCCCGTTTCTCTTTCCCTGACCTTGGAGAAGGCGAGGCCCTTAAAAGTTAGGCTGTGCTTGTCAGAGTTTCAAAAAGTAATCGCTTTATGGAGATGTGTAAACCTACACCTGTTTCTGCTTTGAGCGCCAAGCCTGGGATAAAGCACGAAAGTTTTGTTGCCTCCAATTTTAACTAAAATAAAATGAAAAATAAAAAAGCATTTTTTAGGTTCTCATAATTGGAAAGTCGTTCCACTGGCCTGGGTAAGAACTAGAAATAAATGGACATTGTGCTAAAAATGCCTGTAATCCAGTCGGGATAAAGGAAAGATGCGTGGGGCCAGGTGACAGCCATCCCAGGTGATAACACATCCCTGTGTTACCTGGAGCCCCGGCCAATGAGCGTCCGCGTGGACGGCGCCCCCTGGAGGTGGCAGCGCGCAGCGTCCGCGCCTCTGCGCAGAGTCACACCTGCGTCTGGGGTTCACGGGGCCATTGTCACACCTTTCCACGCAAGGTTTGACTTCTCCAAACCCGTGGAGATAGAGCCAGGCTGAACAAGCTACACACTGTGTATGACTTTCTGGAAAAGGCACAACCACGGAGAGAGCAGAGCTCGGCGTTGCCAGGGGCGGGGTGGGGGGGTTGAGCAGATGGAGCCGGGTGGGGCCAGGGAGACTCTTCTGTAGACGGTGCGGACAGTGCAGCAGTGGGTGCGGACACTAGCGCTTGTCAACACCCACGGAACGGGAAACAGGCGTGAACGCTAGTGGAAGCTACAGATTTTAGTTCACAGAACATCAGTTCATCAGTTGTAACAAATGCACCACGTTGATGCAAGACGGTAACAGCAGAAACCGGGTGTGTGCCGGGCACATGCGGCCTCTGTACTTTCTGTGGTATTTTATTTTTTACTTTTTTGAAGGAGGGCACAGCTCACAGTGGCCCATGCAGGGATCAAACCGGCCACCTCGGTGCTATTGGCACTTCGCTCTAACCAACTGAGCTAACCGGCCACCCCGTTTTTTTTAAAACCTGAAACTGCTGTAAAAATCATCTCTTAAGTTAAAAACATGATCCATGGGAAAGAAAAAAAGGAATCTTGGTGAAGGAGCTAGGACTGACTTCAGGTGGGTCATGAAGAATAGGTGAGAACCATCTTACATCAAACCATAGCATCAGAAGTCCAAAAGGAGGATTTTAGGAACTATAAGAGCCTCTTAGGGAATGCGACGTGCCAACATAATTGCAACGCCCTGAGCGTCAATGTCCTGTCATGCCTCCGTGCCTTTGCACACGCTGTTCCTTTCTCCAGAACACCTTTCCCCGCCTCTCCAGTGGGGACATTCTTATTCATTTCCGTTATGAATGTTTTCCTGAGCCCCCACAAACACTTTCCATCACTGTGGACATATCCCTACTGCAGTAAGTACTTGTGCAAACACGATGCAGGATTCTGATTTCTTAAGGGATCTTCACCTTTTGGTTAAGTACTATATGTACATGAATCATGGTAAAATTATTCCTTCTGCCTGCTGGCCACGGTGAGTAATGCTGCTCCAAACATGGCGTGTACGTATGTATGTGGTAACCAAACACCTCTTCCAGACCCCCTTTCAGTTCTTTTGGTTAGTAATCCTGTTTTTAATTTTTTAAGGAACTGTCACACTATTTTCCGTAGTGGCTAAATTATTTCATATTCTCACCAGCAATGCACAATGGTTCCAATGTCCTCACATCCTCGCTAACACTTGTCATTTTCGAGGATTTGTTTTGATAGTTACCACCCAAGTGTCCATGGACAGATGAATGAATGGACATCACGTGGTCCATACAATGCAGTGGGGTTCAGGCTTAAAAATGAAGGCAATTCTACCGCAGGCTACAAATGGATGAAACTTGAGCGTCACGCTACTTGAAATGAGCCAGTCACAAAGCAACTATATGATTCCACTAATAAGAAGTTTGTAAAGGAGTGACACTTATAGAAACAGAAAGTAGAATGGTGGTTTTCAGGGGTCGGGAAGAGGGACAAATGGAAAGTTGTTATTTAATGTGCACACAGTCTTGGTTTTGCAAGATGAGAACATTCTGGAGACCTCTTGCACAACTACGTGAATGTATTAACACTACTGAGCTTATAAATGGTTCAGATGTTAAGTTTTATTTTGTGTTTTATGACCACAATGAAAACAACAGGAAGCAGAAGCTCTGAGTCTATCGCTGTTTTTAACACCAGCCAAGTTCATCGGTGAGATCACAGCCACGCTGGCTGTGTTGCTGCTAGAAAATTGAAGAATCCTTGCTCTGTCGTCTCTGCAAGCGGCTTTCCAAACGTGCTTGCAACCCGCAGCCCCCAGTCCTTTCTACAAGAGCGAAATCATCTTCCCTCTCCATCTGGAGTCACTGCGGTCTCCAATTATCTCTAATTGTGTGGGCTACTGCAAATTTCATACATAAAATATCCCTTTCTCATTTTTCCCCTTATAAATTTATAATGTCATTACAGCGACTTTTCACAGTTTTATAATTATTCCTATTTTAGATATTTTTACAGTAAGTAATGAATAGCTCTGTCTCTTTTAAAAATATTTCCATATCACACTGCCCTCTTTCAAAAGAAGTGTAATTTCTTATTTCTAATGCTAAATGTGTTCAGTTCAATAATAAAACATTATAATGTAGCTAATACTATCTTTGTTTACTTTCTTGGTTTTTTTTTTTTCTCTGCACATAGATCTTTTAAAATTTGCATCATTCGTTCTATATCCTGGAGCCAACCTGCTTCTTTGTTTCTAGTAACTTCTATGCATCTTTATAAAAAACACTGAATTGAAAACACTGCTACATCAGCATCCAGTCTCAAAACTTCCTTAGGATATAGTCCTATAAGTGAAATTTCTGTGCTAAACAATTTATATTTTCAGAGCTTAGCTATAAATTGTCAAATTGTTTTCCTCTTTAGAATCCCATCAGGAAAGTGCCTGTTTCATTTTGTCTTTGCTGAAACTGTGCAATTGCTAGTGTCAATGTTTTTTAGGTTGATGGCTGGCCCAATCCACGTTATTTCACTGACTTGATGTACATTCACTTGATTACTAGGGAAAAGGAACATATTTAAAAAATATGTGTTTATTGCTTATTTTATTTCTTCTTATTATTACTTTTCCTTACTTTTTAAATGACTTTCATATTAAGAGCTCTTTGTATAGTAGTCATTAATCTTTTGTTATGTATGTTTTCAATGTTTCCTTACTCGTTGCTTGTCTTTTCATTTCATTCGTGCTGCTGTAAGGAACTACAGTAGCTTCAATATTTATGAAATTAAATCTGTCAATATTTTCTCTCATGGGGAAGTCCTTCCAAGAGGAGCACACTGGCTTTGATTCCTGTTTTTGGCAGCGCTGAGGTGCATTTTCAACATAGCACACAAGTGTTCCGGACTAGAAATCAGGCAGGTCTAAGAGACTGACAATTCACGTGTGTTTGGGTCAGTTACTCAACCTCGTCCCCAAGTTGCCTTATAGATAATATGGAGTTGTGAACATCAAGTCAAATAGCACGTCTTTAGCTCATAGCTCGTCAGATGGTTTATAGTAAACATTCAGCAGCTCTGAGGACGGTGATGGTGATGGTGATGGTGATGATTTAAATTCTCATTCTTAGCTTTGTAACCTACTTGACTGTGGCTGGATTCATGTACTTACCTTTACTCCTCAAGGATTTAGCTTTGCTCCATTAGTCAAACCCTTTTTAATGCTAAAAACATCTAATCCAGGTTATTCCACACCCAATTTCCAGATTTAAATGATTAATACAGTCCATAAATTTTGAATTTGAACTCAGGTGTGTTTGACACCATAGTTTATATTAAAAAATGGGAAAGGAAGAAAGAGAAAGAGAGAAAGAAAAGGAAGGAAGGAAGGAAGGAAGGAAGGAAAGAAGGGAGGGAGGGAGGGAGGGAGGGAGGGAGGGAGGGAGGGAGGGAAATTCCTTGGGTGGCTGAGGGCACATCGCCTCCATCACTGGCTTCAAAGCTTCATGGCAGAGTCCTCTGAGTAACTTATTAAAACGCCATCCTCAAACTACACCCAGCAAAGGGTTTTAAGCAGGAAACGACCTGAGTTGACAGACTTTTAGGAAAGATGACTGTCTGTGTGTGAGAGCCCAGCGGGAGGCAGGGTGCAGTCAGACAGCTCCTGCGGGAAGCACTGGAGGCAGGCTCGGCTTGGGGCTGCAGGGTGCTGGCGCTGAGTGCGTACACTGCAGGTACTGTGACTAAAGCAAAGTGGGTGGAGGGAGAAGGCGAGTGGACGTCTGAGTGCCTATGACGTGGCTATGCAGACAGACCCCCTGGGAAGTTTAAAACAGACGTTCAGGACTTGGCATGCAGAGGTGGGCCAGCAACAGTTCTCAGAAAATCGTGCACCTTATTCATGTGGATGAGACAGTTCAAAGCAGATGACTGGGGGGAGAGAAGACAGGTATAGAGGTGTGACATGCGTCTGCTGTGTCATCATCCCGGCAGCCAACGTGTATGGCACATTCTGCACCCCAAACACAGCGCCAAGCCTTTTTTAAGATGAGAAAGAATTGCAAAACGTCTGGAAATGACAGAACATATGCCGCCAGCCGATGTGGCCTCAGCAGCATGTGCCACTTGCCATTCGTGTTCCCGAGTATTTTAAAGAGCGACCTGGCACTGAGCATTTGTGTGCCCTGCTCGTGTCTCCTCGAGACCATGTGAGAGGGTTGGTACCTGTGTGACCTGCTCCTCCAGAGGCACTGTCCATGCTGCTCTGTGTCCCAAAGGCCCTCCTGTGTGGCCTGCACTGTGGCTCTCTTGTCACCTGGCTTCAAGCTTGGTTCCGCCAAGCAGGGGCGTGGGGGGAGGCGGGGAGGCAGGGAGCGCAGCCTGGCAGTGTCCCTCTCACTAGGTGGTCATCATAGGCTGGGACGTCCATGGCCAGAAGGCTGCAGCTGCTCTCAAACCAGCTGTGCCCTCTCCCTTTCCAGGTCCCAGTAACGTCTCCCTACTTTGTTTCGTGGGGTTTGCAGGTAGGGACAGTGCTCTTGCTACTTCCTCTGAGTGCAGCCATGGCCTCTCACGCTCCCTACACCCCACCCACAGCTTTGCAATGAGCCCTTTGCACATACTCCCCAAGTAGCCTCATCTGGGTGTGCCATCTATTTCCTGTCGGGACCCGGTGAACGCAGTTCCCTGTTACAGGTGAGGAGACTGAGGAGGAAGCAGCAGAACCCAGAGCCAATCCCAGTCCACCGGCTCCAGACGGTGCCCTGAGCCACACGACGGCACGGCCTCCCCGAGCTGCGAGGGACGTAAATCGGGCAGGGAGCAGGCCGGCACGACACGGGACCTTCTCAGCTGGGGAACGAGCCAAGCTGGGCCAGCTCTGGGCCTTGTTTTCCCTCTTCCCTTGGTATGTAATTCTCTTCTGAATCTGCTCTCCCTTGTCAGTTACCTCAGGACAGAATAATTTTCAGAGCAGCTTCAAGTCTCTAAATACGACATGTGGCCATTGCTACCCGGCCGCCCTCTCTTCTCCTCCCGTGTTATTTTCTTTGTGGACGTATATTCTCTGATTATAGCCTCTTCATTTATTCGTTTACACGCGTGGGTGTCTTTCCTACCTCTCACCCTCTGGCGGATGTAAGGGACCACACCAGTGGCGGTTACACTTACATGCCCATTACCTGGGGCAGCCTCTGACACACGCACGTGTCATGAGCACACGTGCACACTCAGCAGTAACGAACAGCTGCATGAACACAGAGGAAGGCACGACCAGGTGAACGCGGAGAGGAAATTCTAAGGCAAATTCAGGCACACATGGCTATGGAGCGACGATGCCCAGCCACGGAGCGAGCAGGCAGCGTCTTCCCTCTGGGTGTTTGAGACAAAGGCAGAGGCGGCACAAGAAGACAGCGCCCTCCTGTCCCGGCTGAACACATGGTTTGAAGAACAAAATCACGCTTCTGAAATTCTATTATTTTAAACAACCACGTCAGTGTGATTATATGCGATTTAAATACCTGTCATTATAGAACACAAATAGATGGTTTGAAAGAAGAATCAGGAGAAATTGGGGTTTATTTCTACAGGTTTCCACGTGGGAAGACATTTCCTCCTTTTTCTCCTGGGGAATGGAGGCTGCTACACTTCCTGTGGCTTCTGAGAGAGGACACAGGGACACACATTGAATGGTTTATTTTGGAATGAGTGTCCTTGTAAATCTCTGTCCTTTGACATTCACAGGCCAATGATACTTTCCATATGCATATTTAGTTCTTAAATGAATGGCACATCGCTAATCCTGGCAGATGGGGGACTACAAATTTATCCCAGCCATGGCTTCAGGAACACGCTGGGGGGTTATGCACACAATGGGACAACCAATGACAGTCTTTGCCAATCTCTCCTCGTCGTAGCCTCTCCCCCACACATGCAAAGCCAAAATTTACTGTCCATGTGTCAAAAAACATATTCAATATCTTTTAAGACATTGTAATGCAATGTAATCCTTCCTGCTCCTGAAGATTTAGCTGACCTCTGCCTGTTAATAAAAACTTTGATAGAAACTCTGCTGGCAAATTTCATGTGGTCAAGTCTTATTTTCAGTTTTGATCTGCATGCTTTATATTGCAGCTAAGCAATTTGAAATGACAGGAACTATTGGTATTGTCATATCCTGAATTTGATGTGATTTTTTTTCTCTCTAAGGAGCGTGAAATGCTTTTGCATATGATAATTTATTCTTCAACTGTCAGTGAAATCGGTAGGTGTTGATTTCATCTTGCATGCTCAAAAATGTTTAAACTGCTCACACAGAAGTAAGAATTTGTCAAAAGAAGGAGGTGGTGGCAACGTGCAGTGCTGAAGCTTGGGCATACGATTTAGATAACCCGCTGCTCTGAGCTCCAAAGAGAAGAGGGTGTGAGGAGCGGTTTCAAGCCCTGAGATCGGGCCGTTACTACAGCAAGCCTCCCCACTGATGCTCAAACAGTACGAACACGGCCACTCGTGAAAAGTCTCTGCATCATCTATGAAAATTATAACATTTCATAAAAACCCGGGGCCCCAGCCCTGTTTCTAACACCTACCCACTGTGCAGGAGAGGAAAGCTTTGAGCCTGTCTCAGCCAATTTCTGCTCCTATAGGATGAAACCGATAATGCTTAGCTCACGTGGTTGTAAGAACAGAAAGCTCTGCCCAGCGCCAGCATCCAATAAGAGTGTATGAAACGTAGGCAGCAAGTTCAGAATTCACAATCCAGGGTAGCAAGCCACTGAGACAGGTCAGACTGGCAAGTCGCATTCCCTGCTATTGTCCCCCATTTTCCGCTTTCCCCTGAAACCCTAAGCCTTCAGCTGTGGCAGTTTTTACTAAGCTGCTGTTTCTTTGGTCGTGTTGGTTTTAATAATGTGTTTACTAAGTGTTAACTAGGAACTGTGTCATTCTTTTGTCTTGATCTGGGCTTATCCCAGCTTAAGTTTTCGCTTCTCTTTATGGAGACAGCAGGCAAACCTCCCTCCTCGTCACATCTCCAGGTGAGTATCTCGTTTCAAGTCTCATTCTGCCCGATTGCTTAGTCCTTCCCATCCCCTTAGAAAGAGGCAGCTGGTCACCTTTCCATGGCTTAGTGTGTCTTCCCCGAGCTTTCCTTCCAATACTGGCCTGTCGTCCTCTTCTCCAGATCACTGAGAAAACAGTGGCCATTCCTTGGTCTCAGCTAAGCCAACCTAGAAACGTATAATAAACCTACTCAGGACTGGAGTCTCCACCACATCCCCTCTGGCCACGGTGCCCGATCACACCCTGGGGGGCACTGTGTGTGTCAGACTGTGTTATTCTGCAAGATTCCACCTTCAGTGTAAGACCCTCCCTGTAGGCGCTTAGCTGTCCAAGGCTGTGTGACTCGCTCCAGCCAGGGGGACGCAAGTAGAAAGGACACGCACCACTGATCCTGATAATGGCTGTGAGGACACCAAATGCTCTGAATCATACATGTCAGGAGAGTGAATTGCATGGTATGTGAATTACCTCTCAGTAAATCTGTCACAAAGTACAGCACGACACATACACAATACTAAAATGCAATAAATTAAATCTACATAAAAAGGAATTACTGAGAAGAGATGATAAAATAGTTTGTTGTTCCACCATCCTCCACTCTTGCCTTCTACCTCAGATTACAAGATGGCTGCTCCAGCGCCAGCGTCTCATCCACAGTCTGGCCCCAAGGAAACAAGAATGGGCAGGACAGGAGCACACATCCTTCCTTAGTGGTGTTGCCCAAAAGCTATAGCACCACAGCTCTCACGTACTCAAACCACACGCCAAACTGAAAAGGATATTTAGTTTTATTTGGTTCAGTGAATAACGTGTGCCCAGCTCATACTATGTTTGCATCCCAGAGAAACAAGGAAGAATTCCAGTTTGGGGACAACCTGAGCTCTCTGCCCAAACCACCGAGGGCACAGTGCCCAGAACTTCTCCACAAATAGTACTGTGACCACGTCCCAGGGTGCAGACCCTGCACAGAAGCCTGCTATCTAATCAGACTCGCTTGAAAATACTTTGAGAACATTAATGCATTTCATTCCAGGAGGACGCGCGGCCTAATGCAGGGTCACTAAGGAGCAGGAGGGTAGACAAGTGAAGGCCTGCTGTGCGGGGTGACACTCGGCCCGGTGTGGGGAGGCACAGGGACCGCAGGGGACGGTGGGGAGCTGACGAATCTGCCTGCTCGACGTGACAACCGGTCCTCAGCTCTCAGTTATCACGACGGGTGCAACTGTGAGTTCACACTCACAAAACGCTCCCAAGATGAAGACAAGCCAGATAGCTGAATTTTGATTGAAATCTGGATTCTATGGGAAATCTCTTTTTTCTTATTTTTGGTTTTAATGTTTAAAAGCTGTGTGCAGTTTGCCTGTGGACCACCGATTTGAGACCTCTGGTGAGAATAGTAAGATAACACATCAGCTACTTAAAAATGAGGGCCCAGTAGACTCTGAAAGTTACCACTATGCTGAAAGTCACTAGGGAGGATGGTGAAAATGCACAGACTCATCATAGTTACAGGTTTATTGGTCCCTCGAATGTCACCTGAATGAGCATTTCCCGGTGGCAGCCATTTCACTCTTACGTTCATTCTCTTATTTGAGCCACACACAGGTTTTGCATTATTTTCCTTTATTACAGGGGCATGGATGGAAATTGTGGGCCAGAGAGCTTTAGTAACGTGCCCAGGGTCACACAGCTGGTAAGTGACAGAGCTGGGACTTACATACATCCAGGTCGCATATCCAACCCCATGTTCTTATCCTTATTTAATATTGTGTGCAATTTCTGTGCCTTGCCTGGGACAGGATAGGTAGGTTTGCCACGATATGAAAATAAGACTATGCTAAGCAGCGGTGCAGAATCTCAACATTCAACTTCAAGCAGTGACAGCGGTCAGAGAGCCACCATGGAGGATGGAAACGGGGGTTAACCAAGGTCTGGAAAGCTGCCAGAAAACCTCATGGCGCAAACTGTCACGCGTCACCTTTAAACAACACCTGGGTGGCCGCCCACCATTCACCCACTAAACCAGGACATTTGCACGGTACCCTTCATGGCGTTGTCCCACACAGAGCCATGTGACTTACTGAGCACAGGCGTCAAATTGTGACAAATTGGAGACAGTGCTGTATTCAATGGTCCTGAACCTAACACAACCATCTGCTAGAGCAGGGAGAGGCTTTCTGTCAACAAAGTTGCTTAGAAATTGTCCTGGGCGGGGCCTGCTAGGAGACCCACAGGCATCAGTCGGGGGTGGGGCACAGACGAGGGAGCCGGGGACCTAAACCTCCCCAGGGTGAGTAGAAAGCGTGGTGCTGATTATCTTTTTGACAATGTATTTTTTTCAGTGCAATATTAACTAATAAACAGACTTGGGTATCTTGGCAAGGAAGCGATTCCATTGCTGTCTTGTGTGTTAGGAGAACGTTACGTCGACATTTTGGCAAGTGTTCCACACAGGAAGAGTGCACACACATTTCTCGGGCCTGCCACTAGGAAGCAGGGCCCGCGTCATTTAACAAGACAGACTGAGAGAGGGACTTCTACTTCCAGCTGCTGTCAAGTACCAGGGATGGGATTTATCCTCTCACCTGAAACCATGGAAAACCAGACAAAGTATAATAAATGGACGGCTTTCAAGACCTGAACACCAGGCAATGAAGGAAAGTTATTCCAGCAAAACAGGGAAAGAATGAGGTGAGCCCTGCCACCGACTCGGCTCACTGACGTGAGGGTTTCAGGCCTGAACACAAGGAAGGGAGCTGAGGAAGGGCTGGGACTCCCTCGTCACAGAGACAGAGCTGTGAGCGTGGGGAGACGGAGGCTGGAGCTGGAGGGGCACGCAGGGAGGGGCTGCACGCAGAGCTCCGGGGAACTGCAGGGGCTCGCTCTCAGGTACTCAGCAGAGAACTGAGCTGTGCAGCAGGCCACAGATCCAGACGCTGGCAAAGACCTCCCACAGGGCCAGGACAGGCAGGGCACAGCCCCAGGCGGGCCAGGAGGGCGTCCATGCTCTCCAGCCACGCGGGAAAGGGCAGCTCCCAGGGACGTGGGAGGGGCAGGCCCGTGTCATAATTAGTGCTCACTAGCCCTGGCTTGACCTCTTCTGCTCCTGCCTAATGCATCTTAGAGAAGGAAAGTAGAAAAAAATCAAACAATTTCCAAATAACTGCACTGTGTACCAAAACGAAGCTCAAGAACACTTACACGAATGTAAAATAGCCAACACCCAAAGAGATACAATCACCAGTGCTCGGTATCTTATCAAAAACCTCCAGGAACGCAGGAAAATAAGCCAATGATGAGGAGGAAAATCAAATGGCCAGACTTGAACTGGAACTGACTCAGATGTTGGAATTAGCAGAAAAAGGCATTAAAGTACTACAACTTTATTCCCCATACTTGAGAAGGTAGGTAGAACATGAAAAATTGAAAAAATGACTCAGATCTGCTTTCTAGAAGTGAAAATTGTGACGTCTGGGATGAAATACACCGAATGGTATTAGTGGGTGATCTCACGTTGCTGAAGAGAAGTAAGTGAACTTGAAGACGCAGCAAAGAAAGTACCTGAAATGAATTCACAGGGAAAAATAATGCTTTAAAATGAACAAAATTATTAGGCTGTAGGGTGATTCTAAACAGCCGAATAAATGTGTCATTGGAGTCCTTAAAAAAGAAATGTGGGGGGCTGGCCCGGTGGTTCAGGTGGTTGGAGCTCCGTGCTCCTAATTCCGAGGGCTGCTGGTTCGATTCCCGCATGGGCCAGTGGGCTCTCTCAGCCACAAGGGTGCCAGTTCGACTCCCACAAGGGATGGTGGGCTCTGCCCCCTGCAACTAAGACTGAAAGGACAACAACTTGACTTGAAAAAAGTCCTGGAAGTACACACTGTTCCCCAATAAAGTCCTGTTCCCCTTCCCCAATAAAATCTTTAAAAAAAAGAAAAAAAAGAAAAAAAAGAAGTGTGGGAAAACATCTGAATGTATAATGTCTAAAGATTTCCCGATTGGATGGAAATGATAAAACTATAGATGCAAGGAACTCAACCACCCGCAAAACAAAGAACATGGAGGAAATTACATAAAGCCACCTCATAATGAAGCTGCTTAAAAGTAGTGGGAAGAAAACACCTTAAAAGCTGCCAGAGGAAAAAAGGTGCATTACATACAGGGGATAAAATGAGGAGACAGCATATTTCTCATTGAAAATCATACAAATGAAAAAACTGTAGAATGAGATCTGCAAAGAACTGAAAGACAAGAAAAAATGGTCAAGTACAATGCAGAATTATGTGCAGTAAAAATCTTTTTAAAATGGAACTGCACTAGAGACTGTCAGATACGCAAAAGCTAAAGCAATTCGCTGCCAGCAGACCTGTGTTATAATGAGCTGGAGGAACGTCCGTCAGGCAGAACAAAACGATGCCGGATGGGAATGTGGGAGCACGTGGAGGGAGACGGAGGACGGCACGTGCTAACTGCCTGGGTGCACATGCAAGGTGTTTTTCTTATTATTGAAACCTCTTTAAACAAAAATTAAGTGTTTAAACAAAAATAATCACATGAGGGTGTGGAGTTTGATTTTTAAACAAATATTTGTAAAGCATGTATCAGATAAAGGATTTGTATCCAAAATGTATACATAATTCTCAAAGATAAGTAAACCTGATTGACAATATAGGTAAAAAACATGAACAGACTCTTCGGAAAAGAAAACTACAGATGGCAGAGAAACCCATGACATGGTACACAATGTCACTGGGCATTAGAGAAATTCAAATTAAAGCCACAGTGACAGGCCAACACAGATTTTTTTTTTTTTTGAATGGCTAAAATGAAGAGGGGCAGAGGTGATCGTGGTGTCCCCCAGCCAGGCCCCACTGCACTTCGCTCCACTAACTCTCTCCAACCTGCCGACATCCACCCTAAACTATACTGACCCTGCTTCCCAGCTTCTCTGTCCAGGTCCCCCTCCAATTTAATTACATCCGTGACTGGTTATGCAGCACCAGCAAAGCAGCACAAAAGTTGGTTAAAATGAGACATGTGGCCGATTCCAGAAGCTTCCCCTCCAGCTGGGGGTGAGGGCCTGCACCCCTGCATGGTGACTCCAACCCATAAAGGAAACCACAGTGTCAGGGAGGTGTGGAGACATGTCAGCATCACGCCTGCTCCACTAAGGTTTAACACGGTCCAACCACGTGCATTCTCTGTGCTGGGCCCTGGGGTCCGTCCCCAGGACAGCATGAGAGGGGCCACAGGACAGGTCACGGCTCCATGCTGACAAGCCCCGAGGGACACTGGGATATGGTGACTGGCTGTCCCCCAACACGGGCGAGGGAAGCTTCTTGGGGAGCTGGCAGCACAAGGTGATGCTGAATTTCCAAAGGCAGATAGGTCAGCTGTCTTACAACGCGTCAGACAATGTCACCAGTAATTGTACTTTATAGTCCGTGTTATTCAATGAATGCGGTGATGCATGTAACTGCCTCCTTAGAAACCGCAAGGCCACTTACACACACACACACACACACACACACACACACACACACACGTCTCTGTTCAGTAGCACCTACCATTGCCCATGAAGTCATTTAACTGGACCATTTAGAAAAGAAAATCTCCACAGTTAGGGAATTGATGAGCACCTGTTGTTCAGAAAAATTAAAATGCATGTCCCTCATTTCCTTTGAACACATCTGCACTAGACTTGAGGAAATGGACGTTTGAAAGGAAAGAAGGACGGCACTGCCACGCTGTGACTCTGCAGTGAGGTGACAATGGGGGTCGGGGACAATGAGCACCGCAGCCTCTTTGATAATTCCACAGGGTCAGGGTCAGGGTTGGGGTCAGGGTCATGGTCAGGGTCAGGGTCGGGTCAGGGTCAGGGTCAGGGTTGGGGTCAGGGTCAGGGTCAGGGTCAGGGTCAGGGTCGGGGTCAGGGTCAGGGTCGGGGTCAGGGTCAGGGTCAGGGTCAGGGTCAGGGTCAGGGTCAGGGTCAGGGTCAGGGTCAGGGTCAGGGTCAGGGTCAGGGTCAGGGTCAGGGTCAGGGTCAGGGTCAGGGTCAGGGTCAGGGTCAGGGTCAGGGTCAGGGTCAGGGTCAGGGTCAGGGTCGGGGTCAGGTCAGGGTCGGGGTCAGGTCAGGGTCGGGGTTGCGCATCTGTGCCTGCAGATGGCGTGACTCAGGTTCTCATCTGAAACCTGGCGCTTTACCAGGAAGCGAGACAATGACACCTGCTGTCTAATTTTCTCTATTTTAAATTCTATTCCATATTTCTCTTCCACGTGAATTACAAATTACCCTTCAACTTTGTGAGACTTAGAATAATAGTACAAGGTCAAGAATGGGAAACGGAATTATCATACAATGATCACATATGTGCAAAACACATGTGTGCACACACGCCCAGACGTGTTTCGTTTATAGTGATTGACACGTCAGTGTTAATCTAGAATTGAACAGGAATCAGGAATTTTTACAATGTCTTTTCAGGTTTCTCATGTCCAAGACCCGAGTATAATGACTCTTGGTCCTTGGTCTTTGTTATAAAAAGAAATGCACATTTTCCATTGGTTCATGATTGACAGCTCTCACATAACAGCAGGTGGTATAATTCAAAATGCAAACTGGTATCCAAAGGGCAGGAATAAATGACCGTAAACTATGATCAGAATGACAGAAGTGAGGAAAGCACATTACTACCTGAGAGGCAGAGAGGAGGGAGCAGCAACGTGACAGCAGGTAGGTCAAATATCTGGTGATGGAAGGAGAACTGACTCTGGGTGGTGAGCACACTTGTACTATATTTAGATGACGTATTACAGAGTTGTACACCTGAAACCTATGTAGTTTTGTTGACCACTACAAAGCCACTAATATATATATATGAAGAAATTTTTAAAAAATTAAGTAAGTGTGGGTGCATCAGTGTGCCATTGGTCATTGCCACAAGCGCTGGGAGGGAAGGTAAAATGACGGCTGCTCGTGGTAAATAAACACATTCTCAAAACGACTGACTGGGTCAAGGACCTGAATTTAAGGTCATCGGAGAGGAACATGACTTAACAGGATGGAGAGGGGCCATCCGGAAACCGGCCTTGTCTGCACAGCACTCCAGACAGTGGAAGGGCCAGTTTGCCCATCAGCTACTGCTGCACGCGACGTGCTGGCCACAGGAAGGGGGCCGTGGTCAGGAGAACACAAGCACCGTCCGAATGGCTGTCGTCTGCTGGGGGAGGCTGCCCTCACTGGGGGTCAGTCTTTGAAGAGAAAGTCAGATTCTGGAGACGGGGGTCCAGACGGAAGCTTTTACGATAGCTCTTATCAGGCTAGGACTCTCAGTACATAATGTATCAACCTCCGCAGACAACAATTCGGTAAAACAACAGCTGTGTTTAGGGCACTGAATTTTAATAACAGGATGTTAATCATACATTCAGTACCCAGCACACGGAATTCCCAGTAGCCAACTCCAGTGCCAGCCACAGCCATGTGGAGAACAGTCGGCATGAAACGCTAAGTCCTGTGAATTATCTGCCTGGCTGGCTGCAACTCTCTAATGACGCGTTTCATCACCGCAGAGGAATTTCCCAACAAAATGTGTCTCCGCACACCCAGTACAGGTGACACATTTATTCTTCCCTTTGTCTGCTGTTCGGTCTTTGTCACAACACTTCCCTCTTACGAATTTCCTCCTCATACACACTGCGCCTTTGATCACCAACAAGACACATGAAAGCTGATGAGTGGGAAGAGCTGAGCGGAGATGTTTAAACTTCCCTCACCGTCTGATGGCTTTGTCAGTTACACCTGTTTGGGAATGTTTCACGGCACATTTTGATTTCAGCGTGTCAGGTCAGATGAGATATTTAAATGCTGAGGAACCCTCACACCACAATAAACGTCTGAAGTCTTGCCTCTGAGGGTGTGCCGTTAGAACCATGATTTAGGTGAGGAGAAGCAGCCATCCCTGCCAAGATCTGGGGAAAGACTGTTCCAGGCTGGGGGGGGGGCAAGTAAACAAGTCTTGGACAAGAATGAGTCTAGCACGTTGTTGAAACCAAAAGAAAGCCAGTGTCTGAAGTACAGAGAAGGCTGCAAAATTTGGTACAAAATGTGGATGGGGCCGTGGGCAGGGCCTGGGTCACAGAGGCGGTAGGTACTTCCATCGTGGGTCGTCTCGGGTCCTGCAGGCTGGAGGGTCCCAAAGGACCACAAAACCGCCATATCTGGGGCAGCATTTGCTTTGTTTCTGCATCTGTGCATTTTCAAAGTAGCCTGTGACTCAGGGATGCCATGAAGGGCCGGATCTACTGTGCTTTTAAGTCAAGTCTAAGAAGCAGTCTGACGTGATTGCAGTGCAAGCGCTGGGGAGACACATCACCAATCGATGACTGGTTTCCTTCCAAGTGTCACGAGGCCTCACATCACTGGCTTCTACCACCTGGTGATTCCACCTTCTAACCCCAAATGGTTCCTGTAGTTGCTGTTGAGCTTCTGGACTTTTTAGGCAGGAAGATGGACATGTGTCATTCAATCATACCAAGGCCCAGGGAGTTAAATATTTGTTTTAGAAGAAGGATAAAGCTGCTGTAAGAGTTGTTTGCTTCTTGAATTCTACATTAACAGAACACTGTGTGAAATGCATACACCAGGCGATTTTTAACTCTGATAGTAACTGAAAACGTAAAGTCTTCCATCGTCATTTTTCACCAGCGTGGATAACTCCTGGTGAGAACAATGGACACAGATGGATGGTGCTGATTCAACACCCCAAAGAGGGGATGAGCAGTAACACCTACAGTTTAAAGGAAAAATGGCCCAATTTCATGTGTCCTTTCTGGAAGTTCTGTGACTGTTTTGGGAAAACTTGCTAAAATACTGAGGCAGTAGAGACAAGAATGAAAAGAGTGAAATATTGTCTCCATCTTATTATTTTTTATGTTCTTAAGGATACTGTTTAACGTACCCAGTTTCCCCCAAAATAAGACCTAGCCTGACAATCAGCTCAAATGCGTCTTTTGGAGTAAAAATTAATATAAAACCCGGTATTATATTATATTACATTATATTATTCCCAGTCTTATAGTAAAATAAGACCTGGTATTATATTATATTATATTACATTATATTATATAAGACCCAGTCTAATATTATAGTAAAATAAGACCAGGTCTTATATTAATTTTTGCTCCAAAAGATGATTAGAGCTGATTGTCCAGCTAGGTCTAATTTTCTGGGAAACATGATACATCATTATGACAAAGCTGACTATTAAATAAAACTTACAACTGTGAACTAGCTTTCCAGATGCTGCGTCCACGAATGGTGAGTTCTGAGATGCTCGAATGTGATCAGCGTCTGGGTCTCCTTTGCCTCATCACTTTGGCTGAAATGACCTGACACATGAACGAATATTTATATCAGCTTTGATACTGAAAAAGGAAAGTTCTGGAAGACATTGTGTTGCAAGGACTCCCGGGACCTTGCCTGACGCTTGCCTCCCTGGCTCCAGCGTCCAGCACGTCCTACCACAAACAGAACCCCTTCGTAGTCAACGGTCGGTCAGTCGGCATGGAGACAACCAAAGTGTCCTTCGATAGATGAATGGATAAAGAAGATGTGGTGTATATACACAGTGGAATACTACTCTGCCATAAGAAAAGGTGAAATACTGCCATTTGTGACAACATGGATGGATCTTGAGATTATCATGCTGAGCAAAATAAGTCAGACAGAAAAAGCTGAGAACCATACGAATTCACTGATATGTGGGATACAAAACTGAAATCAACAAAGGAGCAAGACAAACAAATAAAGAAACAAAAACTCATAGACACAGACAATAGTTTAGTGGTTACCAGAGGGTAAGGGGGGAGGGAGGTGGTAGATGAGGGTAAAGGGGGATCAAATATATGGTGATGGAGGGAGAACTGACTCTGGGTGGTGAGCACACAATGTGATATGCAGATGAAGAATTACAGAATTGTACTCTTGAAACTTGTGTGACTTTGCTAACAATTGTCACCCCAATACATTTTAATTAAAAAAAAAAAATTCATTCCTACAACCCTCAGACTGAAACCCTCATGATATCAAAAATGGAACGAATCAAGGCACCTTAGTCCTGAATAGAAAATTCACCACTTCCCTGTCTTCCTTCCTTTCTTCTCCCCTTTCAAGCCCCCCCACACTGCTTTAGTCCCCTCATCCCCAAATTAGGAGGCTCTGTCTGGGATAATTAAGTCCATGGACCAGGTAAAGACGACCACACATAGCCCGCGAGGTCATGAGGAATCGTGAAAACACACTTTTGACAAGTCCAGGGTCACAGAGATTCCCCTCTGACACTGCGAGATAAATGCACAGGGTGCCGTGGGCTGGCAGGATGTTGCAATGACAACACAATACACCATAAGCTTGTGTCTTTACAGGGTCCTGAGCTCAGGGACGATCTCAGGACTACAAATCGAGGTCGGCTTTACATATTTCAATAATTAAGTTTACTTTTCTGTCATTTAAGTCCAGAAGTTAAGTTCACCTCGTTTTGCTTTTACATGGCTCTCTCTAACATTAAATGTCCATTGCACGTCTTTCTCCACCACAGTGGGCACTGCAGGGAGCTCATCATGTCTGTTCACTGTGCTGGTCGGAACCTGACGCAGTTCTGTGCGAGCAGTGGATATGCCACACCTGGAGTGGATATCCCATAAGCACGGTGGATATTCCATAAGGCAGACATTCCATAAATACCTGTGAATGAGTGAAAATATTCACTAAGACTTCAAATAATGGAAAAATGATGATATTGCCTCATCAAAGCACCTTAATTGGCTGGAATTTTGACTTACATTTAGGGCGTGTCTATCAATGCCTTAATTTGTCTAGATTAAAACCATGCTCATCGCTCCACGTGGGAGCAAAGGCCAGGCCCCGACTCTCCTGTCCCCCGGGCTGAGTAAGGAAAGGGTTAGTTCCGTGGTCACTGGGCTGTAGCCGTCCCCGGGGAAGTGACATGTAGCTTCTGTTGGCATGTGGCAGCCTCATCGACAACTGGTATTTATGAGAATTTTGATGATTTCATTTCTAGATTTTTAAAATTAAATGCACCTAACAAGTTACTTTAGCTCCCCAAGGAGCCATAGAAAACACAATTAAAGCATTAAAAAAACTAAGTTTTCACAAGGAAGTCCATATTACAATCCTTTAAACAGCCAAATAGCAATTCTCAAAGAACTGAAAAGCAGGAGGAAATAGAGCCGAATGTGGTCTGAGCCGTCGGAGCCCCGGGAAAAAGAGGTAAAGGAGGACCCGTGGTGTGATTTAAAACGTCTCCCCTTTGTATCGCTGCTGTTTACCCATTGGAGACGCTCCTTTTCTTGGGGACTCAAAAGGCTGGACATATGCTGACTTCACGCCCATGGGAAGAGCAAGAGTGGGTCTGATTGTGGCATCTCGCCAGATCTTTGGCACTTTGTCCGTTCACATAGCATCACCATGGCTACTGCGACAACATTTAAAATAATTCCAACGTAAATCTGGCAGCACCTCACTCGAGTTTCTTAGAACCGCGTAATTGGGTAAGAAAAGCCCGCTGGTTGAGAAGGTTCGAGCTGCCAGGGACTGGCTCATGCTCCTCAGTGACAATCACACGTGCCTTCTGAGCAGCTCTCCCTAACTTAGCAGACACGGAGATGGCGGGTTTAGAACTTCAGGGTTCAGTGCGAGAAACGAGCAGTTTGCAGACCTTTCCCTATCCTGGAGGTGCAGGTGCCAGAGCTATGTCACTGCTTTCCTCCCACTTTGCCAGAGGACGGGGACATGCTTGGCGCCTCGGAGAAGCTTAGGTCAGGTACCTGGGTCCTACCATTGCCGTCTTTTCTTGTCTTACATAAGTGAATACGACTAAGAAAGAAAAAGTGCTATGAAACCAAGGTTCTCAGGAGGGAAAGCGGCCCACCAACAGCAATGGCACATGTCTGATTCATTTTCCGAATAATGTTTACACCCGTGGCTTATTCCTGGCCCGACAGGGCTGCGGAAGTGAAACAGGGCGGCTCCCAAACCCTCTGTCTGAGGGGAGGAGAGCCACGAAAGCCAGGCCAGTGGCCCCCATAGCTGCCCTGATGCAAAAAGACACCCCGAGTCTCAGTGGACATTCTCTGGGGTTCTAAGGAGGGGAGAACGTTTACACTCTTGAAAACGTCTATAAAGAGGAAGAATTTAGCCTGATCAGCAAATCTGATAGGAGAGCCGATCAGTTGGTACAAATCGCTGCTCTCCTTTCTTTGACATAGACGACACGACTGAGGCAGGTCCCAGGAGACTCTATTCTACTTTATAAGAGCGGGAAAAAGCAGACACAATCCATTTGTTATTGCTCTCAAAAGGGCTTCCGTCCGTCCTGGAACTGACCTATGAAATCTGTGCTTTGAGTCACATCACACAACCTGAGAGACGAAGTTTCGCAGACGAGCTCACGGAACCAAGTCTGAGGTAGGGACAGGGGTGTAGCAGCCGCGGGCCGCAGGCCTGTGCCGTGTTAGGAGTCGCTGCTCCGTAAGAAGCTGACGCTAAAACGGAGGCATTGCTCACTGATAACGTCACACTCTCCCCTCTGCTCTTCCTCAGCACTGCGTAGTCCCAACCACTCGCCAATCAAGTTTGGAGAAGCAAAGCCTGAGGACGCCAGCTGTTCACCACCCCTTCTGACTTTAAGTCAGTGATTCTTACTGGGGGTGAGAGTGGTGATTGAGTCCTGAGGACACTTTTGGTTGTCACCGCTTGGGGGTGGGGTTTGTGCCACTGGCATCTAATGGGTAGAGGCCAGGGGTGCTGCTAAGTATCTTACTGTGCACAGACAGTCCAAAACATAAACATCTGAAATGTCAATAGTGCCAAGTTTGAAAAACAACAACAGAAAAACCCCTTTAAATAGATGCCCTGACTTTTTTTCCTAACTTAGTAAATAATTAAATGGTTTTAAAAGTCATTTGTTGCCTAGCCTTCCATATGTGTTCATTCAGACCCTTTAGAGAAGATTCTGAGGAGCTGCAATTCACAACGCAGCCTAAGCCTATCTAAACAATCTAGTCAGTTCTAGGGAATTGCAGAAACGTCCAAATCTGAATGTCTTTAGGGCCTTGGAAGAACCAGTGTGACTAAAAAGATCTACCTTTGAAAGGGGTGTTTTATCTCCTTGTTTACCGTGGGGTTCAAAGACATTTGGACTGAAATGTTTTCTTGTAGAAAAGAAAGCATTTAGTTAACCTTGCAGGAGGAGGTCTGTGGTCTCTACCTGCTTTTCAGGTTGTAAAGTAGCATGCTGATCGGAGACAGCCACGAACACCTCCCGGGGAACCAAAAGGCCCCACGTGAGCCCTGAGTGCCAGCAGCTCCCTGGGACAGCGGAAAGCCCGGGTTCTCTCACAGGGTCTCCCTTACAGGCTGGGGAAGGGCTTGTACCGTCCACACCGGGGGAACAGACACGCCAGCTGCCCCTTCCGAGGAGGGTGGGCCGTGTGCAAATGACGTTTCACTGAATGACACTTCTGTGACACGAGATGTCAGGAGCGTGACTGTGGGTTCAGGAAAGCAGGACTTCGATTATCTCTACGCAGAGCCGAGGGCATCTCCTCCAGAGCTCCGGCCGAGCGTCGGCCCACCGTGTGCCGGCCTGAGAACCGGCCCCCGGGGTGTTGGCGGACCTTGACCACAGGTCTCTAGGTCGTGAGTGAGGCAGCAGATGGTGGCACAAAGGACAGAGCAAGTGGGGTGTGAATTACAGGCGACAAGGCTCAGGCAGTGCTCACGTGTTTAACCGTCCGAACAGGACACTCCAGCTACTAATGAGCCGGACACTACTGAACACATCACCTGAGTGGCCAGGAAGGTGCCTTAATGGACTGCATGCCCTCAGAGCAGCTGCCGCTCCAACCAGCCATAGCTGACGCCTTTTAAATAACGCCGGGGGTGGTGACGACCTTGTCATTCCATTTTGTAGGTGCTGTGACACCACGGGTTACTACCTGGTTAGTCGTTTCTGAGCAGGTGAGCAGCAGCACCTTTTGTAAACAAAGGACTTGCTCTTGGCAAGACTGGACTCGCAGGGGCTGGCTCCCAGGGGTGCACATTCCACACGTCACTTCCTCACACCCACCGGGCAAGTCCCCGACTTCCTAAAGTGCCACCTGACTGCAAACCGCCTGGGCTTTGGGGGCTGTGATGGCCCCGCCTCATGGGACCAGCAACATGCAGGCCCTGGGCAGAGACAGCTGCTCCTCCTGTGTCCTGCCAGTGCTGGAACCAGGCCACGCGCCAACTGGATGTGGAGGGGTCTGTTTGGCGAGGACACGGGTGCTTCTGCCCCCGCGTCTCCTGCACGTGTGTCCCTGTCACAGGGGCTCAGGTGCTGTGATGCTGAGTGTGCTCAGAGCCCACCCACAGACCTGCTGTCCCAACCGCTGGTCCACAAGTGCACAGAGAATAACACTGCAAACGCAGCATCTTCTGCCCTGCAAAGTCCAGTTCCAGGACATTTTCTGACTTGTGACAAAGTGGGGTTTTTATAACACTTTGATTAGAAGTAAATCTGGCTGACTCCATAAATGTGAGCGAGTAACCAGAGCTCTGGATTTCCATTCTGTTGAAAACCATGTCAGTTTAGGAATTCATAAGCCTAAGAGGCTGGAGTGAGGGAAAATCAGCCGACAACTGTTTTTAGGTTGATGCGTGAAACCCGGCAAGTCCCACGGGCCCTTTCAGTGTCACATCCCAGGACGTACAGGTGTCCTGTGCAGAAGGGTTCTGGGAACCGGGCAGCGAGGAACGGCCAAAAATGTAGATGAGCCTCTTCAAAGGGAGCTCAGGGGCCCAGGGAGGCGAAATGGGACTCTGATGACCAGGCAGCTAAGGCTGAAATGACGCCCACCTTATCCCAGCTCTGCACCCAGTGACACCCTGCTGGCAGCTAGAAAGGGTCACAGCAGAAGCGTGTCCCGTGTCGTCCGTGCACCTCTGTCAGCAGAGACGGCTGGTCCGTGTTAGAATGGTGAGTCTTCCTGGTGACGTGACTCCCACCCCACCCGACTAGTCTCGTCTGTACTCACCAGCCAGCGGGACCCTTTGTAAGTGGCGGTCAGCCATCTCGGTCTCTGCTCAGAGCTTCCACTGGATTCCATCACGTTTAAAGCAAACTCAGTTCTTGCCGTGATGCACAGGGCCCTGATCTGAGCCCTGCCTCGTGGACCCAGTGTCACCTCTCTGCCCACGGGCACCCCTCCTCTGGCCACTCTGTCTGTCCTCCGGCTGGTTCTCAGGCGCCCCAGGGATCCTACAACCTCAGGAGGACAAAATGAGGAGGATTTCAAGGTAATGACAGCACCAGGGCGGGAATCAACCAAGCTCCGTCATGTTAGGAAACACATGCCCTGAGCTGGGGGCACAGCGGGGTCCAGAGAGCAAATGAGACCCGTAGAGAGTTGAGCGCAAAGGAAACTGGGGGAGGGCAGAGAAACAGTGGGAGCGAGAAGAGGACCCCAGGCCAGCTGTGCCCCCGCCAGCCTCCCAGGGGCCACAGGACAGATGAGCGCCCGTCGGTCACTGCTGACGAGCCTCGCGCCTTCAAACAACACACAGTGCTTTGGAGAACACCAGACAATCCTGGGGTAAATGGAGCGTCAAATTAGCATCATAAGGTTGGCAAGCATTGAAGAATTTGAAAGTTAATGGAAGAATATACTAGTTTTCCTGATGAATGAGGAATCACACTTTCATAGCTTACGACGAATCCGCATGCAAATCAAGAAAACTATTTCTCACAAGTCATGTGTGGCAGTGACCACTGCTGAGCTATTTTATTACCACCACAGCAGGAAAGCCACCACCAGCTCTGTGCCAGTTGCGGAGCACAAATGCCACGCGTGAACGCCCATGTCACAGCCCTTCTGAGGGCTGGACGCTGGAGGTCGCGCCCTCTACTGGTGGGGAAACGGGGAGCAAGTGGTGACACCACGGGTTCCGTGAACCGCTGGGCAGATTTGCGACTGGAGTGAGCGCAGCTTACAGCCCAAGCCACCTCCGACCCACTCTACATTCCACCGTCTTCTTTTTCTTTTTTAAAATCATTTCTTAAACATTTTCAATTCTTTAGCTTTTAAGAACGAAGCCGTCCTCTGGTGTGAGACTCCAGTGTTGGCTTTCCTGTTGGCTCCATCCCTGGTCGCACCTGCCCTGTCCCTGCGCCCCACCCATCCTGATGGCCTGCCTTTCCCCTCAGGCCATGGTGACGCACACGGGAGTGACCCTCCCCGGCTGTACAGACACCCCCTCCTGTGAGCTCGGTCTCCTCGTGGAGTGGGTCTGGCCGTGACCAGGGAAGCACACACCCTGAGAGGAAGTGTTCTGGTAGCTCGCACAGCGACTTGTCAGTCACTGTGTCTGTTGAATTCAATAATGAAAGTTTGAATTTTGTGTGCCCCTTCTTCATTTCTATTATATTTTATACAAGAACGGATATGTGATGGATTAAAAAGGAAAAAGTGGTTCTCCAGCAACCCTTCTCTGCTGTCAGGGGACCGCCCCTCCCACCTGGCGGAGACCCCGACCTGTGTCATTCACCTCCCACCTGGGAGGGGCCGGCACCCTGGACGTGCTCAGCCTACTCTGCAGCTCCTGATTTTCAGTTTTATTTGTTGTTGTTAAATCAAATACACTATAATTTACACTAGGAGATTTGCTAACACTATGTAAATATTTCTAGAAGGAAAAAATATTTTAATCAAACTGTGAAACTGCACTGCGTGTAAATCTCACTTTCATAACCAAACTTTCGCAGGGGCTTTGTGCCTCTCAGGTTGTAGCACTGTTTCTCGCTGTTCGTTAGGACGGCACTGCACACGTCACCAGACTCCTCAAGTGTGAAACCTACACATGGCACTTCCTACTGTTGGATGTAAAAATCTGTGAGAAGTGACAGGTCATTCTCGCCATCTGGTTAAGTGTGAGAAAATGCAAACACTCCTTTTAAAACAACGCTGTGTTCTTTGGAAATTCAATACTGATTGGGTGGGTGGCAAATCTTGGATCAGCTGTACTTGAGTTTTAACTATGCCAATGCTTAATCTTTATCAGTTATAATATTTATTTGGTAAATAATCAAACTTGTGTGGGACCCCATCCAATTTGCTTGGACCAAACACTTCTGCCCAAACCAGCACTGACTAGTGACTGCCGTCAACCTTCCGATGGCACCAGGAAAGGCTCTGGTGGCAGCTGCACCTGGATGCAAATTGGAATTTGCGCCACCGTGTGATTCAGCGCATGCGAGTCACCTTTTGAGACTTTAGTTTTAACACCTGTAAAATGGGAACATCCTGCAAAGGGACTTAGTGAGGCTGCAACGACAGAAGTTGTCCTCCACTGACTCAAACACTATTAGGTGTCTGCTAATCCAGGCACTGCCCCAGACGGGGCGGGCACAGCAGCCAGAAACAGTCCTGACTCGAGTATAATGCACACTGCCAGGTGCTTAGCACACAGTAGGTCATCAGTGTTGGCTTCCTTCCCTTTTAAAGGCCCAGTCATTTTATATGATGTGCACAGCAGAGTATCTGCAATACCTTATATTACCAGCTTTCCTTTTCAAGTGTTTGTGGCCCATGAATCCAACCAGACTATTAAAAGGTGGGGAGTATATCCTACAATTCTTCCTGTTTCCTGTAATGCCTGGCAGTCTGTGCACCAGTGCAGTGAAGGGCAGGCGTTTTGTTTGGGGCATGTGGATGGGAGAGGAGGTTTGCAGAGAGATCGCACGTGTTGTTCTGAACTCCAAAGGCACATACCTTCCATTTACACTCTCGCTGGACTGTACCCTCCGTTTACACTCTCGCTGGACTGTACCCTCCGTTCACACTCTCGCTGGACTGTACCCTCCGTTCACACTCTCGCTGGACTGTACCCTCCGTTTACACTCTCGCTGGACTGTACCCTCCGTTCACACTCTCGCTGGACTGCACCCTCCGTTCACACTCTCGCTGGACTGTACCCTCCGTTCACACTCTCGCTGGACTGTACCCTCCGTTCACACTCTCGCTGGACTGCACCCTCCGTTCACACTCTCGCTGGACTGTACCCTCTGTTTACAGTCTCCCCGGCTTACCCTCCACCCCCTCCATTCTCCACAGATAACCTCAGCAAGACTTCTCTGCTGTAAGGGACCCACTGGCCCGCCTTCCCGAGACCCAAGAATGGGGCTGTCAGGTCACACTGTCACGAAGACCAAGCTCCTGAACGTGTCTTCCTCTCTCCAGTGATTCCTTGATCCCATCAGGGCACATGGACCCTTCACAAGGCCCCCAGCGTTCTGCGAAGACCTGACTCTAGTATCTGTCTTGAATACACTGAAAACAGTAAGTTAACATTTAGTGAGAGGTCACCACTTACACCAGCAGTTATATGCTTTAGCTCCTTTTACCAAAAAAACCTGTTTTCTGACATATAATATATATACTGACAAGGGTCCACAACTGTACAGCGTGGTGAATCTTTACACACTGAATGTACCTGTGACCTGCACCCAAGCTACAGAAGCTTTTCAATGATCACGACTGTTCCAGGTGACGCTGTGACCTAAGAGATGTCAGTGAGAAACGGATGAGCTTGAAGTTAAATCCGTCTGTCACCGTCCAGAGCCTGTGCCCTTAACGACACCTGTAAGCACATTTGACCCAGACAAATCCATGCAATCACTTTGTGCTTTGTTTTTGCCTTCACTCTTATATCTCTCACTGCAAAACGTTCTCTTCTTTCTGCCTCATTAACTCTCTCTTCTTCCGGCTCTCACATTTCTTTTAGTTACCAGATCAAGTCTTACCTCCCGACACCCGGCATATTCTGGCAGCGTGGGGAAGCAAACCGTCATTTTGCCTCTGGCAGCCATCAGAGGCAAATTATGTGGGTTCAATGTTCGCCTGAGTCATTTACTGGCGTTTATTACAAGTCTCTGCACACTGTCCTCCTGTGACTAGCAGATTTTAAAGTAACATATGTTAGGGTTGCTCAGCAATGAAAACCTCCAACATGAGATCCTAGTGCAGCGCCTGGTGGGTAACAGCCAGTCAATTCAAAGACAACTCTCAGTCCTAAAAAGCCTTCAGCTTCCCTCTCCCTCCAATAACTCGGGTCGCGCCCACCATTATGTGACTCACTCACACACAGCCTGGTGGCTTCCCTTTAGCTTCGTCTGGAATTGCTACTGATTCCTTTTCTTCTAATCAAGCTCCGTTTGTGTGTATTCCTTGTGTTTCCAAACAGGTAGTAAGTCCCTGGTGGGGAGGGACGGCATGTCAGGCTTATGGCATTCCTTGTTAAAGAATTCATGGGAGACCAGGGCCATATGCAAGGAGAACAGGAGGAAATGGCCGGCAAGAGTCTGATGGCGAGGCTGTTAACACCCGTGATTGCTGCCTTGGAGAAGGTGGAACTGAACCGACATGAGAATGTAGGGAACAACCCACTCCAGTTGTGCAGCCCACCCTTCCAACGCCAATAACTAGTGGGGATTTGCTAGTTACCAACTTTTGTTACCAACTATTTCCAGGGTAATGATGTCGTTAGAGATGTGGGGGATTTTCCACTATGTGGACAAAGCCAAAGTTTCCACATGAAATGGTTAAAAAGGAAAAAACAAAGTCATTTTCTGTATGCAAACCATATGTATTTCTGATTCATAAACACGCCTGTTTCTCAACAAACCAATGGGTGAGAGTCTTACATGGCAGATAAAGGTGACATCTGAAAGCAACCTGCACCAAATCTAATATTTTCATTAAAATTATTTCCCCAGCTGCACTATAAGGGAGAAAAAGAGCTGACAAGAATTGTGCTTCTTAGTTTAATTACCTGTGTCATCATCGTTTTGGAAAGAAAGAAAAATTATAATGTAATTCTAGCTCACCAATTCCATCAAAAGAAAGAAGAATTCAACTTTCTGTGAAATGAAACGTGTGCTTTGAGAATCCACAGGACTGTGCTGTGTGGTCTTTCGGTTAGAGCTCTAACCCATGCACTGTAAGAAGGAGTCACTGCGAAAAGAGACAAACGCTGCCTGACAGACAGGCAGTGAGGGCATTGCAGGGATGCAAAGCGACGAGGATGTGTGAGAACTCCAGGCCTGCCCGTGACCCTCACACAGCATCCGCACACGATGCTTCTGCCCTCTTGGGCGGGAAGGGAGTGTTATAATTGGAACAGAGTTCCTCTGAGATTTTAAAGGAGGATGAGTGTGACAGTGGCAGTGTCCCGAGCCAGCGTTTCTAGAATTGCCCCCCTGCTTCCTGCTGCTATCGCACGTGGCAGCGATAGAAAGACTAAGTTACGAATGTCTGCATGATCGCCCACCCACTGCTGGGAGGAGTCATTCCTGCCCAGTCCTGTACGGACAGCGTGCAGGGCGGGGAGGAAACGCAGAGGGAATCAGGGGGGCATGTGTGACACACTGTCCAGGCGACAGAGCTTGTGCAGACAAGGTGAGGAGAGGCTGGCGAGGGCTGAGGGGCAGTTCAGGAGCTTTGGCGTGAAGGAGGGGACTCGAGAGCAGAGGCTGCGAAACCAAGGGCAATGAGAACATCAGCTGCTAAAGCTGGGGGTGTTCTCTGTCCTTACGCAGGTGCACACAGCGGGGGTGGTTGGTGCCAGTTACAGCAGCTGAGAGCACATTCTGCTCAGGAACGTTTGGGTGGGGGGTGTTCTCTGTCCTTACACAGGTGCACACAGCGGGGGTGGTTGGTGCCAGTTACAGCAGCTGAGAGCACATTCTGCTCAGGAACGTTTGGGTGGGGGGTGTTCTCTGTCCTTACACAGGTGCACACAGCGGGAGTGGTTGGTGCCAGTTACAGCAGCTGAGAGCACATTCTGCTCAGGAACGTTTGGGTGGGGGGTGTTCTCTGTCCTTACCAGTTTGGGAGAGGTGCACACAGCGGGAGTGGTTGGTGCCAGTTACAGCAGCTGAGAGCACATTCTGCTCAGGAACGTTAGGAACCCCAGACGCCCCACTCGCACAGCCCTGCACTCTCCCAGGACCAGCACTGCTCGTGCCTGTTGGGGTGACCTGCAGGTCGGCAGCAGCCACAGCAGCTGTTAACGTTTCCTGAGCACTTACTACGTGCCCACGGGAACCAAGGAGGGTGGATCATTCCATCTTATTCTCACACACCATTTTGCGGTAACTGCTGTTACCATCTCCAGGTGACAAAGGGAATAACCTGAGGATTGCTGTGGCTAGGTAACTCCAGCACAGAAACCGAGGGGTTGGTAGGACCCGCCCAGACACCAAATCTGGACTCTTGAGCACAGCGTCCCATAAACCACAAGGCAAACGAGAGGTAATTCATGGAGCACCAGAATTCCATTTAGGGCTTTAGCGCTCCTATTTTTTTTTTCCATGAAAAGAAGTTGGAATTAATGTTCCATGAAGTATGTGCTAACCCAGTCATGAGTGTAACTCAGGCCCTAAATCTGGGACTTTGATTAAGTTTTCATCAAAGTCTAAGCTGTTTAGGGACTCAGATGCTACTAATGCCAGGTACGCTGGGCTCTAAGCGAAAATCAAACAGAGCCAGCGGTGCCACTTCTGGGAAGACAGAGTAGATATAATTTTACCACCAAGTACAACAAAAAACCGTGGAAAATACACACACTCAAAAGTAAATGAATAAGACTCTGAAGGATGGTTAGGGAACTCAGGACCCAAGGAACAACAGGGTGGTGAGCCCCACATTTTGTTTTGTTTTTGCACCCTAGGCAGTGCTACAATGGCAAAAGGCACAGGCAAAAACCACCCACAAAAGCCTGAGGCCGAAGGAGCAGGCAGGGTCAGACCAGCAAGACAGAAAATGCTTAGCTAATCATCACAGAAAACAGTGTGGCACCAACCTGCAGCCACGCCAGGCAAAGTTCAGTGGGGCCCTTTCCAGGCTATAACAGGGGACTCCAAGCCTCCGTCCCCGCTGCTGGCAGACGAGGCTGAGCAGGGCATTGGACTTTGGTCCCTGTGGGACCTGCTTCCGCCTGCCAGTCACGGGCTGTACTGCTGCTCATCACTGGGGCGATGTGAGAAGACGCCTCGTGAAGAGGGACGACTTTCACCCGCACGCCGTGGTAACACGATCCTTGTGTCCACTCGTGATGTCAGTGGAAGGCACGTGGGAACAGTGACAAGGCACTCCTGTCACTTCCTGCCAGTCCGGGGGCCTCTCTGAGATCTGTAACGACCCCCTACCTGACAGTGGCGACCAGCACACCCTTAGCACTGGCTGTTAATGGAGATTGAGCGGGAAACTTGGATTTCTACCTCCCCTGTCAACACCAAAACAGCACCCCCCTTCCCTGCCCTCATGTAGAAGGAAGCCAGCCAAAACAGGAGGTTGAAATAAGAGCCAGACTCTTAGATGTCCTCGATTTAACCAGAAACACTTATCAAACCAAGAACCCGGAAGATCTCATACTGAGAAGAAGAAAGACGATCAATGGATGCCAGACTCATGACGATGGAGACGTGAGATTCATCTGGCAAATGTTTTAGAGCAACCACCACAAAAACGCTTCAGTGAGCAATTAAACAAATGAAAAATACGAGTCTCAGGAAAGAGACAGGCGGCTTCTGCAAAACAATGGGAGATAGAAAGAAGATCAAATGAAAATTTTAGAGCTAAAATATTCAATACTGGAAAGAAATTAAATTCCATGAATGAACTCACCAACAGAATGAGGAGACAGAGCAAAGAACCAGTAAACCTGAAGACAGAGCAATACGACCCACCCACCCTGGACGAGAGCGAGAAATGAGCAGCACAGTGAACACAGCGTCTGAAATCTGAAGGACTGTAACAAAACAGCTGAGGACCTTGTCATTGGAGTCCCATCATTGGATGCACTGGAGAAAGAAAGCAGGGCACAGAGGTACTGAAAAAAGCAATGGCTGCAAAATCCCCAAACTGGCAAAAAAACAAAACCAGAAAAAACCCCCAACAAACCTAAATATTCTACAGACTCCAAACAACACATACAAAGGACACACAAGCACTCATTGTAATTGTACTAATGATACTAAAGACCAAGAAAAAGGCACAAGTGAAAGCAGCTGGAAGGAAACAAACGTATCACCCACAGAGAAAACACTGACTTGGATGACAGCAGCTTCCTCCTCTGAGACCATAAGGGTCACAGGGGGTGGCACATACTGCAAGCGGAGAGTGGTCAGCCTCGAACGCCATACAGCCGGGATGAGGAGGAAATTGGGATATTCTCAGATGAAGGAAAACTCAGAGAACTTATCACTTGCAGACCTACTTTAAAAAATGGCTAAAAAGTTCTCTAACAGAAACTAAAAGAAAACTGAAAAATGAAGGAATCTTGGAACCTCAGGAGGAAAGAATGTGGAAAGCTAACATATGGATAAATACAGTAGACTTGCATTTTCTTCAGATTTCAGAATTGTGTTCCATGTTTTCAGCACTTTGGCTGTGTCCCACAAATGTTGATATAGTCTCAATTTCATTTGGTTCAATTTATTTTTTATTTCCCTTGAGACTTTGTCTGTGGCTGATGGATTATTAGAAATGTGTTAGTTTCCCAAGTATTTGGAGATTTTTCTTTTTCCTAAAGAATTTACAACCCCCCCAAAAAAACAACAAACAAACAAACAAACAGCAAAGAAAGAAAGAAAAAAGAATAAGAAAGAACAAAAGAAAAAAGTAGAACTACAAGGGAATGCAGCAAGGTCTCAGGATAAAGGATAAACATACAAAAGGCAAGTACATTTCTATGCCTTGGCAGTGAACGCACGGGCACCAACATTTAGAAAAACAATGTCATTTACAATCACGCAAAGAAATGAAACACTTAGCTGAAAATCTAACAAAACATGTACAGGACTTACATGCTGAAAACTATGATACTGATGAAAGAAATCAAAGAATATCAAATAAATTGAGAGATATAACATTTCCTGAATCGGGAGAGTCAACATAGCAAAGATGATGTCATTTATCCCCAAATTTATATACATTAAAGCAATTCCTATTAAAATTTCAGCTTGATTTCTTTTGGTAAATCTAGATTAGATTATTCTAAAACTCGTAAGGAATACAAACCACTAAAATAGCTAAAATAATATGGAAAAAGAAGAAGAAAGTGGAAGGAAATATTCTTTCTACTTTCAAGATTGATTTTATATGTACAGTAACCAAGACAGCGCGTTACTGGCGGAGGGTGAACACCCACAGGGCACAAAAATAGGCCCCTCAGATGCACAGCCTGAGTTCTGATGAGGCACAAACACGGTCCAGCAAATAAAAGGCAGGCTTTTCAGAAACGTGCTTGACCAATGGGCATCGTGGAGGCAGGGGGAGCGGTGACAGGACCTCAATGTCGGTCTCGCACGTTGTACAAAACTGACCTCGGAGTGGATCACAGATGTAAAACCATGAACATTTAGAAGAACACAGTAGAAAGCCATAGGCTCTTGGGTTTATCCAGGATTTCTTAGACTTGACACCAAAGCCATGATCCACAAAAGGAAACAAAACCATAAACTGGACAGCATCAAAATGAAAACTTCGCACGCACCCCTTTTAAGAGGATAAAATATAATACTGCCAGGAGGTGGAAAAGGCAAGAGGATTCTAAAGGTTATTGTTGCAATGGGATATTTTGGAAAATTCTCAGTTAAAAAGAAGAGATATTCTATGTAAGCCTCTCAGTTGTCTCAGAGCCTAGAATTTTTCCTTCACAGGAAGACAAGCATCGTTCTGTTCGCTTCACATCTAAACAGACTCACACAACGACGGAGAAGGTTAGTATGTAGGGGACCGATTCTTCCTACAAATAAAGAAACCGAGGCCACGGAGCTGAAGCGATGCCCATTTGCTGGCTGAGCTGGGTCTGGAGCAAGGCCGCCAGCGTGGGTCCATCCACTCTCGCACACGGATGTGGTGAGTGCAGCAGCTATGGGGTTTCATTTGAACCCCACTGGAGACTCTCAAGTGAAGGTGCCCCTTTCCATCCCACTCATCACAGCAGATTCCTGCTACTGACAGCAGAGACATGAAGAGGTGACTAAAAATCTCGTCTGGTGTACAATAAACGGGAGAAAATGTTTGCAAACTACAGATCTGGTCAAGGGCTAGTATCTAGAACATATAAAGAAGCCTTACAACTCAACAGTAAAAGGACACACAATCCCATTCAAAAGTGGACACAAGGTACAAAGAGACATTTCACCAAAGCGGATATGGAAACGACAAACAAGCACATGGCCAGACGTTCAATATCATTTGCCGTTAGGGAAACTCCAGTTGAAACCAATGAGGTACAACCACACACCTGTCAGAAAGGCCGGTGGGGACACAGGAGGCTGAGTCAGTCACTGGTGGGCCTGTGAAAGGATCTGGCCACTATGGAGAATAGTTGGGCCCTTTTTATGAAAACTAAACATGCAGCTGCCACGCGACTCAGCAATGGGACCCTTGGGTGGTTACCCAGGGGAAGGGAAGCTCATGTCCCCACAAATCTGTACATGCAAGCTGTACTAATGTGTGACTTCCTTCATAGTCACTAGAGACTGGAAACATTCCAGATGCCCTGCCGGGGTGTGTGGCAGATGGGGGTCCCTGCGCCCGGGCGGGGGGTCCAGCAGTGAGGAGCGTGGGGCAGCCAGGCCACAACACACCAGCAGGCGGGTAAAGGACAGAGCTGTGCAAGTGACAGCAGTCCCCAGAGGGCACCTGCGGGGTGACGCCCC
Organism: Rhinolophus sinicus; assembly: GCF_036562045.2. Lineage (NCBI taxonomy): Eukaryota > Metazoa > Chordata > Mammalia > Chiroptera > Rhinolophidae > Rhinolophus > Rhinolophus sinicus. The sequence continues at coordinate 476,529 of NC_133759.1, forward strand.
CTACCCTTCTGGAAACAGAAAGATCACAGAAATGGATGACAGAAGAGTGGCCACCAGCGATGAAGAAGGGGTGGGCGTGGGAGGGATGAGGGGAATTCTGTTTAAATGACCCCTCTTCACCATGTCAGGACGACAGATTCCGGCCCAGGGTTAGGGGAGGGCACACAGCCCAGAATAAATGAGGCTGACTCCCACATAAGGGTCATGTATACTCACGGCCGGGGAGCAGGATGCCAAGCCGTGCAGAACCCCATTGGTTTGTTTGGGAGCAGAGTGGACCCCGTGGAGGTGAGGTTGTGCAGTGTCCGGGGCACAGGGTGAGCCTGGGTCCCCACGGAAGGAGCCACTGGCCTACGTCAGTCATCGCCAGGCAGCCAGAGGGCTGACGCTCGCTGCTCAGAGCCAGCAGGAACTGGGCCTGGTCGCCTGATCAGGAGGGGGGACCTGATCCAATGAGCAGAATGGGGAGGTCCTCTGGGATTTCTCCAATAAGAAAACCACATCGTGCTGGGCCCAGATTTTAGGGCCCACCCACCGATTCTCACTGTAAGGGGAGCCCGTCTGTACCTTGTCTGTGGCCATATGTGTTGTCCCACTGTGCTACCATCCCGCCGGGTTACCACTGTGGACTGCAGTTGGCAGGATGGTGCTTGGAAGAGGAGGAAGCATGTCGACACCCGGGGCCTACGCCAGAGGAGAAGCGTTGGTTCTGGAAAGGTTGGCCGTCTCCAGGGCAATGCCAGACTGCAAACCTCAATTATTCTTAGGTATTTGTTTACTTCTATCGCCCACTCCTTTCCTGCACAATTTAAGATGCACGGAAGAGGAGGGAGACGTGGCCCTCACCACTGAGCAAGGTCCCGTTTGGCGGTTTGTAAACATCTCAAAGGATCAGAGAGAATGCTTGGCAACTCGGTCCAGCGTGTCCCATCCTTGCCACATGTGCGTGCATGCCAGGGTCTGGGGGTACCCGCATAGCAGGTACCAGAAGCACAGGCACGGGTTGGAGGGGCAGGAGCAGAGAGAGCAGGCTGGGCGCACGGAACCCACAACCACAGGTGCACAGCTGACCACAGAGCAGAGACAGCGTCAGCCAAGCAGAACCACCTCTGCAGAGTGCAGCTTGGCGGCCAACACATCACGTCTGTCACTGCTGTCACCCCCACTGGGGTTCCTAGACCAACGCCAACGTGGTGTTGGGGGGGTGCTTTCCCCACCCCAAGCCATTCTCAGGACCAGCTGGCTGCACTTCATTCAACTCAGTAGTGACACTGCAGGAGGCAGCACCAGGGCCCCACAGGTGTAGCGCTCAGTCTGCAAGACCACCCCCGGCCTGCGCAGCTGTCACCTGTGCTTGTCACCTCTGCCATAGACCGGAGGTTACCACAACCCCCTCAATTAATGTGCCAGAGTAGCTCGGAGCACAGAAACATGCTCTACTTACTGGATCACCTGTTTATTATCGAAAGAGGCAAAGGAACAGCAGCTGGAAGGGTGCACAGGACGTGGCGTGGGGGTGGGTGGGGTGTGCAGGAGACAAGCAGAGACGTGGGGACGGACAGCTGCTCCCGAGAGACGCAGGTTCTCATCGGCTGGCAGGGGTCACACCTGAAGAGTCTGTAGAGGGGGCAAAGCTCATCACGTAAAATGAAAGCATCGTTTAGGAAAGTCCATCTTCTGGTGGAATAAAGCGGGTGGCTGAGCTGGCAACTGCAGGACCCCAGTATCCACGGGTGTGAGGAAACCTCCGTGGGCGTGGAAGGTGGGAGGACAGGGAGGGCTGTGGGGGAAGGGCCTGCACAGACACCAGTGGGCATTTCGTCTTAGAACAGGGACCTCTGTCCTCTGATATTTTTCTACTAATTAACCTGTCTCCTTCCATAATGTCCCCCAAATGAAAAACCACCTGCAGTGCAATTATGAGGGGCCAAAGATCCTGCAGTCTTGTTTTAACTATAATGATTATTCTGAACTGCTATGATTCGTTCCCCCTTGGACAAAGGCCCGAGACACAAACAAATGTTTGAGAGGTTCTTTGTTTAATTTTCTTTGTCCCTAACCATGAATTTTCTAGGAGAATAGTAATTATCCAGTAAACATGTGGCTTTGCCATTATTGCTAACGGTATTACTATTTTATAACAATGAGCCTGAAATTTTTGGTGAAATAGAAACGCATTCAGCTGTCAAACCCCTTTTCAATTCACAGAGAATTAGAAAAAGTATCCTTGGATTTTTCTCAGATGAACAAAAACTGGCATTGTGATAGCTTTGTTTTTCATTTCAATCTTTTAATGAATGTTGTCTGTAATTTCCAACTCTGAATATTACTGAGTGATCACATTTTTCTTGTGTTTTAATTTATAGGTGAATTCTTCTGTTTGACAATTAAAAACATAATTAACTGTAATTACAAAGCTTAGCCTTGATTTCTGAGAAAAGAAACCACAATAAGATTTAGAATTGTACATGGATAGTAAAGTGACAGCAAAAAAAAAAAAAAGAAAAAAGTAATGAAGTCTAGAACAGACTAGAAAACAACTTAAGCCAAAGCAAGGAGCTAATTTAGTTGTCTAATAATTGTAGAACTAGTTTCTCATTTTGACAAAACGTGCTTTACTTTTAAATTTCACTGACGTTTATGCAAAAAACATGTTTGACACCTTAGAAATGAGAGGCTGAGTCCCACTGACGAGCTATCAGAATTTCTGCCACGAGACACAGACTAAGTGGGGGTGTCCGGTTCCCACGCTCCCCACTTCCCCACAGAACGAGCACTGTTGTCTGGTCTTTCTGCACAGCAGGACCCCTCGCACTGAGCCTGTCCCACCGTGCAGGTGCCACGTCAGCCTCAGGGACGATGGGACAGACAGAGGGGGGCACGGCAGAGACCTGCAGAGGACAGGGTGCTGCAGGGATGGGAGAAATCCTGAGAAGCTGGTGGGGTGAGAAACTGAAGCACACGTGATGGAAGTGGGTAGAAAAGAAAACGCTGGAGTCTCCATGGAAATGCCTGTGGATGCCCTTTCTGTAGGATTGCCAAGAAAGTGTGTGTGTGTGTGTGTGTGTGTGTGTGTGTGTGTGTGTGTAGGATTTTGTGAGATAATAGAAAAGATTACATCTGTGTAACAGCTATAGCTATACATCTGCCCCAGCTCCTGACACAGCCTGGAGCCCCTATAAGTCCCTCAGTGACAGCGGCACCAGGTGCATCTCTGGTTCTGTGAGCGACTCCCACTCTCTAGGCGGCTCCTGGATGGGGACTGGTCACCGGAAAGACCCAGCCATGATTTGGAGACGGATTTGCAGCCCCACCTTCTGTCCTCCACACAGGGGAGGGGCTGGGAGTGGAGTTACTGACCGATCACAGGAAGCGTCCCTGAAACTCCACAACACGGGGTTTGCGGAGCCTCCAGGTGGGGGACGCACCCACGCAGCAGGGGGTGACGTGACCCAACACCATGGGGACAGAGGTGCCTGCGCTCGGGACCCTCCCAGAGCCTGCCCGGGTCTCTCTCCATCTGGCTGTTCATCTGTGCCCTTTATCACGTCCTTTAATAAACTGGAAAATGTAAGTAAACACCTCCCTGAGTTCTGTGAGCCACTCGAGCAAAGGAACCAAACCAGGGGAGTGGTTGTGGGAACCTCAGATTCATACCCAGTCTGTCAGCAGCGCAGGTGAAAATGTAGAGCGGCAGCGAGCATCTGACATGAGTGGGGACAGTCGTGTGGGGCTGAGCCCTTTCCCTGTGGCATCTGATGCCATTTCCCAGCCGACAGTGTTGCGATTGGGTTAAACTGTAGGACACCAGGTGGTGTCAGCGCATTGCTTGGCGGGGGGAGGGGGAACCCACACACATTTGGTACCAGAAGTGTCAGGAGGGAAGGAGACACACAGGCGGGGAAACTGGATTTTTCCTGTTATGATGCCCGGTCAAATCTGAATTTCAGATAAACAACAAGAAACATTTAGTACAAATATGTCCCCAATGCTGGCCCATCCTGTGCTTTCTGTTCTTTCTTCCTTTCTTCTCTCTCTCTCTCTCTCTCCCCCCTCCCCACCCCCGGCCCCCCCAATCTTGCAGCCTTGCTGTATATTTTCTGTCAGGGAATGGATTCTTCAGACATTACTCAGCGGTTGGAGTAAATGTTGTTGACACAGCCCTGTTCTGGGAGAGGACCAGGTTAGCCAGGCTTTGACATGACACATCCAACAAGAGGCACCAGGGTGATGTCCTGGGAATATTCCAGAAGTTGGCTGGGACCTGGGTCTTGAATTCCCTGATTTTGCTGCAACACACACTCGGCAGGGAGAACCCTGATTGCTGAAGCATGAACAAGCGAATGAGGATGATTTTAAAAATCTCCCAAGTTCACAACATGCAATAATACAATCTGTTCCAATATAAATTATTATTTGCTTCCTAGGATTTATCCTAGAATTAAAGCAATTATGAAAAGAATTAGATGCACGGTAAGGTCAGCTTTATAACTATTGTTCACAATCTTATATTTGGCTGGAATTTTTTAAAAACAAAGTTCGTTTCCACAGCAGGACCCAGAAGAAACGTGCTATGATGATTCCACTTACTTATTTGAAAATGTAAATTTGGGGAAGAAGCTATATACACAGAGCTGTTATGTCGCTGTCTCTCTGAGTCTGCAGAAGAGAGATAGACCTGTTCGTGCAACGTGGGACATGACTGCGTTCTATAATTAGTCACTATAATTATTTACAAAAACTTCCTAACAACGCTGGAAAATACAGACTATCTATAAGCACTCAGCTTCCTGTATTTTATTATTCTGGTAGACAGATATCTGATTAAAAATAAAAGTTGCAGTGTTTCTCTCTTTGTGCTGTTTTGGTCATGAATCCCGTCGCCCCCTCAAGTCCCTGCCATCCCAATGTTTTGCTCACAGACCTTTGGCAGCCTCTCAGTGAACTCTGGAAGCTTCCATGAGTTCTTGTGTCCAACGGGGCTCTGGTCTAGGGCCCCATGTCCCCTGTCCACCCCAAACTCCGTATTGTACACAGGATGGGCACTTCTCTGCGAGGACCCCTGCTCCCTCGAGGTCGGAACTTTGCCCGTGGTGGTCTTTCTGTCAGTCGGCCCCTCCTGACCGACTCCTACTTATTTTTCCTCAGTGTAGACATCATGTCTTCCGAGGAGTCCTCCTGGACCAAAGCTGATGGGTGACGCTGCCATTAACTCCCGCACATCCTGGCCTAACAGGGACCACAGCACTTGTTACACACAACTGTGCACATTGACTTATTTACACATCTGTCTAGACAGAACGTTCCTTTAGGACTGGGCCCAATTTACAGCTGCCTCCTCAGCTGCCAGCGGTCTTCTCACAGAGCGAGTCCTCCTCACTCGGTGTTGAATGAACAAATAACCGTTTGTGCTGCCAGGAGCTTAGTTTACTGTGGCACATTCCCTAATGGCAAACTGGTTTCATCAACAATACCACTGCAACAGCCATTCCAACCGGAAACCACCGAGACTGCGGCAGTTGGCAGAAACAGGTGCCATCCAAGCGTGTGACTGTAGTACAATCATTCCCGTGGAACACACAGAAAACTGGTTCACTGTAGGCGCGGCCGACCGCTCGAGTCCCCTGTCCCACAGCACACAGCTCACCTTGGTGTGCGTTACCTGGCATTCGGGTACGTGAGTGTCACTGCCACTCTAAGACCTGGCCCTGGCGGAAGCCACGTGGACGGCTCCGATCGCTGTGCAATTCGTTCATCAATGGATGGTTCTGCTCCTTTTTATTTCAAGTCACAGCCCAACACAGGCTGTGGCTGCATAGACAATATTTGACCACGTGAAGCTTAAATTGTTTTCCAGGTTGATAACTTCAATTGGTCAATTGCCCAAAAGATAATCCTATTGACCGTTCTAATAATTGAAAGAATTGACGTTATAGTCAAGCATTTTTTCAGTCTTTTGAAGGCTGAATTAAATAAACCACTTAAAATCTGCTAATTTTCCTGGCAATCAACCTGCCAACATCTGCCTTAAGTGGCCACACAGATCAGACAGAGGTGGTGAACTGAAATGCAAAACTTGGCGACTTATGGGCGTCTCTAAATAGGGGAAGACAGTAAGTAGAACAGGAAGTTAGAAGACCCCAGGGATTGAATCTCGTTTTCACCAGCACAAAAGTAAAAGATTGAAAAGGTGACCTCAAACTTTTTAAAAAAATTAAAGTCCTATCCCCTCCTCCTGCCCCCGTTATTGTAAGCTTAGCCCCACAGAAGCGCAAGCATCACACACACTGGCCACAAGCTCCCCAGGGCCAGCATCGTCCTGTACTGTCTGCGCCTCCCGACGGCCACTGTGGCCGTGACCACCAGCAGTGGACAGCCTTGCAGTGCTGAGCGACTTCAGCAGTTTCCAGTTTACTCTTAGCGGGGAGGGGTTCGGCCTGATATCACTGCTTCTTGAGTGACCCGGGGTGCAGCGCAGAGTGAGTTAAACACCAGCTGCTGCTTTCCAGTACCTGGGAGCTCAAGGAGCAGCATCTCTGAGTGTTTTTCCCAACGGGGTCACCTACCAGCCTTGAGGGGAAGTTTCCGATGTCCCCATTGGCTCTGCCTGCTGCCCACTGGGGAGGTCTGCAGTGTGATTTTAAAGCCAGTTAGGAGAAATTTGTCAGACATGATGGCATGTGTTCGGCCACATAAAATAGGAAGAAAATACCTCGGCTACACTAGACGATTTTCATGGGCGTTTTAAAAGAAACATCGAATAGTTAATGTTGTGCTGTTAGTATCTCAGGCTGGGAACCCTAGACATACTCCTTACCTCTTCATTTTGTTTCTAGTGTCTGCTTACAGAGGGGCAGGTCTGTAAGCAAACACCAAATACTAATTGTAAGTAATCTTGATTCATAAATATGGCCTCTGAGCCTTCAAATTTTCAGCCATTTTGCTACGAAACAAAAAGCTTTCAACCTGCACTGAGCTGCAGTGTCATCTTTTTAAACATTTAAACTGCGTCTGACAGACGTATACCACAGAGCGTTCAGAAGGGAAACCTTTACTCAGGGAAGTCACAGCCCCACAAAACACTGTCCAAACGCTTCAAAACCTGTCACTTCAAATCACTGACTCTTTAAGGAAAACCCTAGGATATGTAACTTCCCAAAACATCAACTAATCTTTATTTTGGGTGTGTTAGTAATCGACGAGGACACAGTATTCACTTGTCGTGATAAAATCCACTGACCCATTTGGCACCTGCTCTCACTGCTGCCCTGTCCTGGCTGTTTGTAACGGGAAGGCCTCTGGGATACGCTCGCCACCTGGGAACAGCCCGTGTCCTAAAGGAGGCCGGGTGGGCGGCCTTACTGCTTAGCTTCCCAGACCCCGTGATCTTGGCTTAAAGCAACACGTGCGAATCCGTTTCCCTGGATGAGACGGGGCCTCCCTCCTTGACTTTGAGCATCATTTGTGTTCAGAAGCCTCCGTAAGTACCAAGCACAGACTTAGGAAAAGAGACGCGCGTCTCTACCTCCTTTCAGCTCTAAAATGTATAAGTAGCTTAACTATATCCCTAACCACTTTGCTTAAAAATGGCACCCTCCCGACCCAGCCCATCTCTCTGGCTAGATTTAATTTTTTCCAAAGCACGAAGGACCATCTGATCTATTACCCAGGTAATAACGTATCTGTCTCCCCAGCCTAGAATGTAAGTCCTGACGGGAGAGGAATGCCTGCGATAAGCAGACCTAATACGTAGCTGTTGAACATAAGTGAACGGATAAGAGACAAACAAAAATCAGCTGCTAGTTAGTGAAGGTACAAGTCCAGCCGCACGCTGTGCAGGTCCAGGCCGTGGTCTCCTAGCTGCTGGGTCACTGGGTCATCCTGGGAGACCATCAGGGGCGGCGTGGGGGCCTGGGGGCTGGAGCTCTCGGGCGTCATTTACCACGTTTCGGTTTAAGAATCCTTTCAAGTAAAAAGAGCAGGTGTCATAGGAGACTTGCTCAAGCCCCACCCCCAGGTGACTGTGAATCCAGTACGCTTTCCGGTCCTTCACTCAGCCCAGAGCAAAGGAGGCGTGGATGTCACCCAGGCGGGCGTACGAGTGCTAGTAGGACATGGAAGGGTAAGAAGAGGACACGCAGGACGCAGGCCTGCGGCCATCTGGGTGTCCGCTGAACGAGGTGGCCTGGAGGGGCCGGGGACACCCGCACGGTGAGGGTGGCATCTGTTTCTGCCCATCCAAGCGTCTAGAGACACACGGAGGCCACCACATGGCTTTTCAATGGATGTGTTTCGCTCTCAGGAAAGTGAACATTCCTTTGCAGATTAGCATTCAAGGAAATTTTGTGTCTTTTCCTGGTCTAGTGACCGTCGCAGATTTTCATTTACTTTGCACTCTCTTGCTTTCATCTATAAACACCTCTGCTCTCCCCACAATAAAGTATAATAAGGACAGAAACCAGGTTTCAAAGACTCTTCTAAACACAATGAAACAGTTACAATTTCTCCTCTACAAGTAACACATCCCACTCGACTATTAACCCCAACACGATTCAATTATTGTGCAAAGTGCCACCACTTTATTCCATCTGGGAAAGGGAGCCCTGCTCAGGGGCCCTTGCCAGTTAAGAATCAGTCCTTAACTGGACACCGTCCACCTCTAAGTCTGTGTGGTTCTGGTCCTCTGCCTACACGGCCTGGGTCAGACATGGATGCAGAAGCTTCACTGGTGCCCTGGATGCAGCTGGGGCACTTTTACTAGAACCGGGGGTGGGGGGAGAGATTCCCCACGACTCTGAGATCCTCTCGCCTGTGATACAGAAGAACGCTTGACAGACTCACCAACACAGCATCACCACCCTTTGTCTTTTGAGCCAGAAAGGGAGGCAGAGTCCTGGTGTGTCCTGAGCTCCTGGATGCAGCCGTGCCTGAAGCTGCTGCACAGTCACTAGCCTGGCGTTTGGACCAAGACAAAATTCAATGTAAGTTTTGGACATTTGACTAACGCATTTGACGTTTAAACCTTGTGAAGATATGTTATCAGCTACTTCATAAGGGTGGTGACGTGTGGTCCATTTGCTTGAACATACAACTTCAAAATGCTAAAAGAAGAAAAAGGAAAAAATGGAGGGGGCGTTAAGTGATCTCCACGGGAAAGGGCGAGTGCACAGACACTTCAAAGAGGGGATCTTATGTGAACACTTTCCAACTGCGACGGGAAAATGAAGACCATTTCACTGGCATTTTCTGCTACTTCACACCACAATCCTCACTTTTCCATATGAGAGTTTTGTTTCCTGTGCTCACCTTTACCACAGGTAATTCAGCTTTGCAGTTGACGTGGCGCGGTCACCTCGCTGCTCATGGTCTTCCCTAAGCCTTCGCAGACTTTCTTTTTTTCACTTTTTGCCTGGCTGTGTCATGGGGCGAGGGGGTTATTTCTGAATGTTTGTTAAGTTTACATATATCATGTCAATTCCTACTAATAAAAAGCCTGAAAAGTAGATTTGCCCACTCTTCAAAGCTGTATAAATGAAGATTTCGTCAAGTTTAAGCAACTGGCCCAAGCTCAAAGCTCAAAAATACCGAAATGGGAATTGACGCTCATGCTTGTCACTCATATTCAATGATGATGATGAAAGAAATGACAGGTATGAAAACACTTACACTTTCTAAGTGTTAAGCACCTCACACACCCTCACAGCCCATCAGGTAGGTGCTGTGTTTCTCTTCTTTGTGCGGATCGGGTGCTTGAAGCCCAGAGATTAGGCTCTGGGTCAAGATCACACGGGAGGGACGAGTGGGGACCTATGGGCGGGGGAGCAGGGGCTTCATTTCCCACAGTGCGTCCGATACCTGCAATGGATGCGTTTCCGCCCGTGAGCCTGGCGTGTTTCTCTAACACGCGGTCACTGTTACCTCCCTGAGCTGCTGCTGGGCTGAAGTCCCTCTGTGGGGGGGACTTCAAAGGGGGGGACAACTCCAAAGCCAAGGACGTCTGGTGCTGTCTCCATCCTGTTGCTTCTGCTGACACAAGTGACCCCTTTTCATCAGGGTCATTATCTCCGTTTTGTGGACTCTTGAGAGGCAGTTGGGTGCATCAGTGAGCAGTCTCACCCAGAGGTCGAGTCAATCCCACGTCCAACCACCCATTTCTAGCAGAACCCAGAGAAGCAAACCCTCCCGGCATCCCCCAGCCACCTGCGCCCCATTTGCAAAGATGTAAGAGGACGGCTTTGTAGTTTGGAGCTGAGATCTACAGAAAGGTTTCCCAGTGGAGGGCTCTAAAAATTCCCATGGGGGACCCTTCATTGAATGGCATTTCCTAAAAAAAATGTATTTCCACTTGTAATGTTAGACTACTATCTAAAATCTAAAGATGTTCTTAAAAAGTTGATATTCGGCATTCACAGATTGCGAGGGTTTTTCTGTTGCTGTTGTTTTTGTCTTTTTTGCCCCCAGACAATGGAAACTTGCCTCTCATTTCTCTAAAGAATGGGAAAGTGTTGTGGGGAAGGAGAGAGATTTTTTTCCTATTCATTTCCCCCCCACGGTGAAGTTACTGGGTACCCATGAGAAAACAGCTGTTTTATTTCTACCTTTGTATCTGTTTCTAAATTAATTTATGACGGATTCAGCTTTTCCTTTGTTTTATGACTAACACTACGAGTTAATAGGGAACTGTTAATTTCAGTTCAATCAATAACATCTTTAATACGTGAGGATGGCCCATAAAGAGCCAATCAATCATTACGGCCAAGACGAGTGACTTACACTAAATGCAATGTGACAAGTATATAAAAATATATTGGGAATTTATTATAAACATCTCAGGATAAACTGGAGCTCACCTTAGATTTGAGTTACGTTTGTTGACTCCAATCGATATCATAACGAGAGCTATTTTCAAGGCCTCACGAGCAGGTTTTTATGGCGAGACTAGAGAGGAAATTTAATTCATGCGCCCCTGATATTGAGACTTGCCTCATCTGTGTAGCCCTCACTTGAATTTTCAATTCAATTCAACCTCAAATGGGAGCACCCGCAAACCACAACACCTTGTTGAAGCAGCAGAAAATGAATTATGTGGATAAAAATATTTCATCAGTCTCGAAACGTTCAAGGCAGTAAAACCATGTAACTAAATTGCTAGGTCACAGTGAAATTGATGACTTACTTGTGTCTCGTATTTAAAACCAGGACGACTAGTTAAAAAGAGAGAGAAGAAAAGTCATTCCTCTCACTTGGCACATTTTACTGTTATTTTCAAGTCCAAATGAATGTTGGAGCCGAAAGCTATCTTATTAGACTTAAACAACTTAAAATTAATATTAAGTTCTGTGACTGTGTGTGTGTGCGTGTGTGTAAATGCACGCTCACGCTTTCAGGTTTTTATTAAAGAAAACAGATTTTCCTACTCAAAGAATCTAAAGGAAAAACGTGTGATTGCAGTATCATCTTATTATAATTTTAGGCACTCTCCCTAAAAGCCACTGCCTCTGCTGGTGACACCGTCGCTCTTCCGTCTTCCTGACAGCTGCCAAAACCCTTTCCGGCTGCTCTCAGCTCTAGTTTTCAGCACCTACACCTCACCCAGCAAAGCAAATGCTTTCCACTTAACTCTAGAGCCAACGTCCGTTTTGTCCTCAAGCGTGGACCCTGGCAGGCCCCACTCCTCACTCTACCTGTGGACAAAACGGGGCAGCAGACGGGATCTGTTGAGCTCAGGGATGCCTGCAAACCCAGAGACCGAAGTAACCACACGGGGTCTGACTAGTGCAAACAACATACAAGTTCCTGACGAAAAGCGGGTCACGGAGGGAAGTCACGTCCAAGGCCTGTAGCTTCCTTGACAAAGGTCAGTCTTTACCTGAAGGGAACCTGTCTGTTGCCTTTTTGCACCTAAGATAACAAACCTTTGCAACGTCAGCGTTATCTCGTTTTCCAGCAGAGCACAAGACCAGAGGACTTCTTACTGTTACCTTGTTGCCCAAATGCCATCTCTATGAGCTGCAAATGTCCCTTATTACCCATCCTGTAGCCACCGTGTAAAGCAAGTGTGTGTTTATCCCTTTTACTTTGTTTCCAGCCCCAGAGGCTTCCCCGCTTTGCTTTCTCCCGCCCCCGTCACCTACCAGCCATGGACTCCATGTGACCCTCTTAGTCTCCTCCTCTGATTCTAATGTACGAAATAATCACTAAAGCCGCCGTTCTCGGGAGCGTTGTCTCAGTCCATTGAGACTTTGCTTCAGGCAGTTGTCACCAGGTTGGCTCAAATAGACTCATAAAAATTCTCTACAGGTTTGGATGCTTCTCAAGTCAACATCTCAACTTATCAAAATGTTCACCCAAGAAAACCAGATCTTTCCTTTGGGATTGTTTGGCAGCTAAGAAACTGAAATATCCCCATATTGTGACTTTGCTACTGATTATTCTTTAATTACACTGAAGAGGATTTGCAATTAGGTTTTTGAGACTTAGGAATGGGGATCGTTCTGGAAGTTGGTTCCTGAGGACGTGGACTGTGGTGCTTGTATCACACCTTGTGGGTACGAGGGCGCTGCTGCGGGCAGGGAGAAGGGTCAGTGGAACGCTGACCGGCAGGGGAGGCTGGGACATTTTGTTCCTGTTTGCAGCTGAATAACGTTCCCGAATTACCCACAAAGAAGCTGCCAAGTGTGTGTGTGTGGGGGGGGCAGTTAGGAGGCCCCCACTGTGATGTGGCTGGAAGGCATGAGACCTTGAGATTCGATTTATTCCAAACTGGATTCTCCACTCATTAAAGCAAAGGCCCCCCAAAGTTGGGAGTGGAGGGCAGTGCTGCAAGGGGGGTGTGGGTGGGAAAGTTGGTCGGGCCGGGTGAACTGAGCCGGGCTCACAAGGTCAGAGCCTCTGGGCCCTTAGCACCCGGCCCTTCTCCTCCCACTCTCTGCCACGGGGGCAGCGCCAGCGGCAACAGAAACTCTCCACAAGCCATCCTCGTGACAACAGACGGTCCTCCACTGCTGAACTGGGGATGCCACACACACTGAACTGCAACGGACTTGCAGCCCTGGCTGGAGGCGGGCAGTGGGCGACCTTGGAAAATCCCCTTATCACTGTCCTTGCCAATGTGCCTCCAGGGCCTGAGAGCCGCTGCTCTGGGTGGGGGCGCGTGCAATGTCACGGCACCTGAGAAGCTCCAGGTGAGGACCCGGAGCCCCCAGGCCCTGGCACGCAGTCTGATTTAACGACACCCCGGGGGTGTTACGCGGCCATGACAGTGGAAGCAGCGTCTCACAGCCTCAAACGTGGCTCCTCAGAGTCATCTGCAGAGGCTTTTAAATACATCAGCATGCGGTTGGCATGTCATGTCATGATTTAATTGTCAGAATTTTTTTTATTCCCCCAGTGAGACCCACGTGCAGACAGGGGTGAGGGTCCCACCCAAAGATAACGGCGTTTGCGTCCCCACAGGAACCCGCCCCCTGGAACCTCACGGCGCTGCTCACCACTTAGGGCTCCTGAGAACTTAGACATTAAAAATATCAGCAAATCCCACCACAGAAAAGTCATGCTTACGTTTCCAAATGCTGATGTTAAATTTGTAAAATTCTGAAGACATTCATATTAACTTGAAATAGACCCATAAATGACAAACGGTCAGAGAAACCGAGAAAGACTGCCGAGTCTCTCCACCTGGAAATGTTAACGATTCTTTGAGTTTAAATACTGTTTCTAGTTCAAGGTTGCTTTCTCAGCCAAAGGATTTCCTTTCTTTTTTCTCAAATCATTACTCAATAAGGGAGATAAAGGATCTTAGTGATACTCGCTGTTTGCAGGCATGATTGCTACGAAGGTTTTACAAGTCACTTTCAGGAACTGAGACGATTTCTCGATGGCAGGTGACACTTTTGTTGCATCAACAAGATTGGCTGGCATCACACTGTGTGGTTAGTGAGTCAATCATTTTAATGACACAATGGATAACATTCACAGAAAAATTTCCGTTATTCTTTGGAAGGCTATTTCGTGATACTAGGAACAGAGAAAACCAACTCTCCGTGAAACCAGAGTCAATCTTCCCAAATGTAATGCATCCACTGGGAGAAAAGAGTGTCTGATGGGAAGCAACTTGGCAAAATCGGCTGAAACATCTCTTTGAAATTAGGTTTATGTATTAGTGGGAAAACAAAAGGAATTGGTGTGTCATTTTCTAAGACACAAGTATTTCTGATTTTCAGCTATTTCACTTTTTTCCCTTCTTACATTCTGAGTACGTCTGGTTGTGAGCAGCAGAAAGTGACTTCAGAGAAGAGGAGTGGCCATCGGCGGGTGTCACCAGGTCACCAGGACATGGGGGTTCTCCGGCAGGCGAGCGGGTGGGGGCTGGGCCTGTGCCTGGACGCCCCCCTCGCCTGGGGAAGCTTTCCCCTGAGCTGCCTTCGTTTTCACTTGAGTTTTCACAGCCTCATGGGCCTTCGCACCCACAGAGTCCCCGTGAGTCCTGTCTCCACTGCCCTGAGTCAGACCCCTTCTGAGGACGGGCTTCCAGGTGACTTCAGGCTCTGCCGGGAGGCGACCGAGCCTGTTTAAACCACGGAGCTGGGGGGGTGGCCACTCCCCAAGGCACAGTCACAGATAAATGTCAGGCCAAGTAAGTGGACGCTGGGGAGGCAAAAACAACCCTGCACAGAGACTCCTCCGTTACCTGCCTTTAACAGGTGCCAGATGGGACCCTCACCTGCGAGGAGCCCAGGGAAGTTGGCTGGGCGGTGAGTCAATTTCCCCACCTTGGTCCGTGTCCTGTGGCTCTGGCTTTCATCACAGATGTCGTATGAACTCCACGTCAGGGAGAGGCTGACGCTGCCAGCCAAGAGTCACAGAAGTGCCACCGCCCCCAGAGGGGACCGGGCCCGTGGGGCCACCGCGGGAGTCCCACTCACTGCTGCGCGGGGGCACCCGCTGCCCTGGCACAGCCCAGCGCCACTTTCTCTGTCTAGTGATGTGAAGATGGCCACGCTCGGGGTTTTAAGTAACTTGAACAAAGAAAACCAACTTTCTATGGTCCAGTACTCTATCTCCCTAAATGCAGTCCATTCAGGAGCCAGCACACCAGGGCTTGGGGGTGGGGGGTCCCAGGTGTAAGCAGATACCTGCTTGTTAGTAGCTTCCACATTAGCCCCCGAAATTCAGGGTGGAGCCAAACACAGCGGTCAAGTGACTGAAACTGAAATCTTTTCTACTTCTCAAGCTTATATGGGGAGTTATTTTTTTAAGACAAGCGAAAAAGGGAAAACGTTTGTAAGACTGAGTTACATAATATATGAATAGGATTCATGCATGAAACAGTGAAGATACTCTCAAATATTCCACACAGAAACTGAAGACGAGAGTCCCTACGACTCTGATTAAACTCAGTCTTAAAGCCTCGCTCTAGAAAGCATCTCTCTCTCCCTCCGCCCCTCAGAGACCCAGGCTTTCCCCCAGGGCACAGAGGACAGCAGCCCAGACCTGGGCAGTGGTCACACGGTGGGACCTCTGGCGGCTAAAGTTACATCTTGGGCCCCTGAGAGACGACAGTGCCCCTGGCCACTTTCCCATGAGATGGGACAGAGGGACGCAGAAAAGACCTCAGAACTGTCCTCAAGCCTGAAGATGTGGTTCGTTACCCTCACCTCACTTCCCATCAATCAGCTCCCAGCACGACCTGAACCCTGAGCCCACGTGTCCCGTGGTTTCACCCCACAGAATCAGTAACCTACACACCATGAGGGAGTCGGGTTTTTCATGAGCACATCAGCTCTCCGTCTTGGACTGGCCAATTCAATACTGAACTGTTTCTCTGTGTTCTGCACTCGCCGGCTCCTGCATCTCCTTGGGCCTCTGCACACAGGTGGGGACGCCAGGGGAACACGGGGTTCTGGCCACAAATCGACGTCTCTCGGTGATTTCTGGGTGTGCAGATCAATGTACTAGGGAGCTGCCTAAATACTTTGTCTTTCTTCTGCCCACCCCACACCCAGCGTTGGAACGGCTGCCCGTATTCAGACTTGCCATCCTGTCTGCCTAGGAGATACAGAGCAGCGTCCACTAAAAAGGAGTCCCAGGCCCTTGACAGCGGGACGTCCCACTCCCAGCACTGTCACCATCGGAGTCCCTGTCACCTGCAGAGGGGACTCCCACGCGTGGGGCCTGTTTAGAGCATCCTTAGGTTCTGCCCACTAGGTGCCAGCCCAGCCCCATTCTGTGACAACTGAAAATGTCTCAGGCATTGCCACATGTCCCCTGGGGTTCACAACTGTTTCTGGTTGAGAACCATGTCTTTCGATCTAAATTGTGAAGCATGAAATACTCTTTATCAAGATGACAGCAAGCTGTAATCCAGAATGTGAAAACTTTGTCTCTTCTCATCATTTAAAGGCTAGCATTGTTACAACCAATTCCTACAAATCAACCACAAACCTACTTTTTAAAAAAAGTTGTGAGAATAAAATGCAAAATTGCAAAGTAGACCCCCCCCCCACCTGCCCCACTGTGTCACCTGCAAAAGTAAAGCACAGAGGACTCCAGCTTCCAGTGGGGCCAGAGGAGGTGCTTTTTCAAATGCAGATTCTTCTTCTCCACGTCCTCTGGACGCCTACCCATCCCCATAGCAGCAAGGACAGGAGCTATTCTGAGCCAGGACACATGCTCTCCAGTGTGACAAGTTCAATTTAAATCCACACCAGCAATGGAACAGCAGAAACCCTGTGAAACGCAGGCAGTGTGTGGCCGCCCTCACCAGTGGCATTCCCAGAGTGACACTTGGTTCACTTCGTGTGGCATTAGAGCGACACTCAGTCCAAGAAAGCCCTTGGGATGAAGAGTGGGACAAATGCAAAGGTTTCCATGAAAGCATCTCTGCGTCAAACGCCTGCTGGGAGACTTGGAGCCCTGCAACCTCAGGTGGGGTTGACAGTGTCCTTTCTTAGCACAGGGAGGGTTTGGACTGTGAGAGGCAGCGAGGAGCGTCACCAGCCACAGGGACTGAGCAGAATTTTGAATCTTCAAATGGAGGCTGGAATACTTTTATGTTCCAAGTAAGGAACCAGCGTAATATCACTAAACAAACAAACAAAACATTATCTCATGGGACTTTTCTTATATTTGTGTTCTATACGAGTTTTAAAAAAGTATTTAGAATGATGGTTGGAGACAGAGATATACCTTAAAATTGCAATCACAAAATATAAATCAGAAATAAACAAGTTGTTTCCTAGTGGGAATAAAAGCCATTATTTGGGACAGATTTTTCCGGATTTTTATCGTTGCCGACTGTGAAAGAAAAGGGTTCTCAGAGCTCTTAGAATCTGCGGTGACTCTACCTGAGTGTAAAGAGCTTGGGGACTGAGTTTGTTACTTTCATAAATTCAAAGTTCTACAGTTCATTGCACACAACCAAATGTAAGCTGTTTTAGGCAAGCGGCTCTATGATTCTAAAAATTCTGCTAGAAAAAAATCAGACAAAATTTATAACTCACCAATTTCTTTCAGAAAGGAAGTGAATTCTTATACCCAACATAATCCCTCACAATGCGTCTCCAGACTGTTTCCATTTGAGCTTCTCCTGGCAAACGCTGGCGCTTCTAACCTGCTCCGTGACTGACCCTCCAACACGGTGACACGTCTGGGCTCTCGCTCTGCTGCCTCTTCTAATTCTAGGGCCATGTGTTAGAACTGGTGTTAAGTCTTACTTTCTTAGCCAATTTTGTCTCTCTTTTGGTTCAGTGAAACTCTGTAAATGAGGCTGTATCAAAAATGAACACAGTTTAATAAAATGCAAAGCAGGTAGCACCTTTTCACATACGTCCTGTTCACGTAACCTTGGCAATGTGCTACTTAAAGGAACACAAACGTATTTCATCTGTTAGACCGTGGCCACTTCTTTAATGAGCTTCCATCCTTTGGAATCCTAACCCCTGGTTTTCCTTAAATTGTCTTCATCCACAGGCAGATAAACAGCAAGTTAGTTACTCTTTGAATGTAACAAAAATGAGGAACCACCCCTCTCATATTATGCTTCAATTATTTTTGTCCTTACGTGGTGAAAATATGACAACGGAAGGCTTTTCATGTACAGATGCTTTTGGACTTACAACGGGGTTATGTCCAGATAAACGCATAGCAAACTGAAAATATTCTAAGTTGACAATGTATTTCGTACACCTGAGCTCCGAGCCTCCCAGCTCAGCCCGCCCACCCTGCAGGTGCTCAGAACACTTCTGTCACCTACAGGTGGGCAACAGCAGCTGTCACG
Source organism: Rhinolophus sinicus (assembly GCF_036562045.2). Lineage (NCBI taxonomy): Eukaryota > Metazoa > Chordata > Mammalia > Chiroptera > Rhinolophidae > Rhinolophus > Rhinolophus sinicus. The sequence continues at coordinate 494,806 of NC_133759.1, forward strand.
ACGAATGCACTGTGGGTCCGGGTGCTGACCCTGTGGTCACGGCCCAGCCCCGCCGCCCCCCACCCCCACTCCTCCCTTCCCCCTTCTGCAGCCCCCCCAGAGGAGCCCACCGCCAGCCGCGCAAAGATCAAGATTCAAACTCGATATACGGTTTCTACTGACTGTGTATCCCTTTCGCACTTGGTGTCTCAACCCGAAAAATCATCTGGGGAATGAACACAGGTCGGTGACTGCTGGTATAGAGCAATCCCAGCCTCACTGTCTCTCTTAAATCTCTGCGAGTTATGAGGGAAAGGTAGTGTCTGTGAAAGTGATGACAAATCGTAAAGCACTATGCAAACGAAGGCGATTAGTCCAATGAAAAAAAACAACCCTCTAATAATATAAGGTCATTTGATTAAAAAAACCCAACTTTTCATTTTGAAATACTTTCACTCTCACAGGAAGTTGCAATAGTGCGGGGAGTCCCACGGACTCTTCTCCCAGCTTCCCCCAGGGGCACTCGTGTGACCAGTGTAAGAGCAAAACCAGCAGTTTGACGGGGTCCATCTAGGACCTTCCGTAACTTCCACGGTCTCCTCGGGTGTCCTTGGGGCGAGGGGCTCTCTGGGGCCTCGTTTACAAGGCCACAACCCCACCCCGGGAGGTCGCTTTCTCATGACCTCAGCGCCCCCCACAGGCCCCGCTTGCTATCACTGTCTTGTTTGGGGGCTAGGATTTCACATAGGAATTTTAGGGGGACACACACATCCGGACCACAGCACTTGGCATCACATGCCGTGGCCAGCATTTCTTTTCATGGCCACACTTGTTTGAAAGAGCAGCCAGCAAATACAATCCTGGGCTGGGTGGGCCTGTGCCCACAATGACCCCATTGCTGAAGCAGAAGGACGGGATGGACAGGTACGGTCACCAGCATTTCCAGCCACTAACGTTAATCCAGGTGAAAACGTGAATTTTCCATCAACTGACTATTTGCTCTTTCCCCAGTGTCTTGCTTTCTGGGTCACTGGGTCATACAATTGCATGCAGAGCTGAGAACGGTATCGCACAAGAGCTAGTTACAACCCTCACGAGACAGACGCACTCATCTTCCAGGTATATGGCAAGGTGATGACACAGAAATTAACCACTGAATGGTTCCAATAGAAAGAGGCGAATATGCAGCAGGTGAGGCAGCTGTCCACTTGGGGAGAGGGAAGGCGACAGGCCTGAGGACACAGGTGGAGGAGGGTCACTGGTACTTACAGTCAGACCAGGTGTGAGAAACGTAAGGCGGGGCCAGGAGAATGCAGTGAGCCGTGGGGACACAGTGTAGGCCTGGAAAACAGAGGAAACACCCTTAGGAATCTGGGAAGACGTCTTGGAAGGTGCAATGAAAAACATACTTTCTGTTCTTATAAAAATTACCGTCTCACTGGTGGTCGCACAGCTAACACAGGAAAAGGAATTAAATAGCAATGTGGGGGGCACGATTGAGCCCTAAAGTCAGCAGTACTGAGCTGAGATTTTTGCACAGTGCCTCAGGCTGACAGAAGTGCGAAAAGTGAGCCAGAGAGGGCACCACGCAAATGCCTACTAGTCTCTGTCCTGTGCAGTTTTAATGCTGCTATTCGAAAAGTCTGTAACATCCTCCGAAATACGGACTCTGGATTTCTGTCACACACGTTCCTACCTTGCCACCGACGATACATTTGTTGAATGGGAGGTGGCAGGATTTGCTACGTAGTGTGACCAAGATGTAGCTGTGGCATCTGAGGTGCTGAGGAACCAGGGCAGGAGGCGGAGCTAGGCTCCTACACAGGTGACAAGGCCACACGGGGACATGACGCTAACACAGGTGCGGCGACAAGCTGAGCACACAGGGCTGAGCTCATTCCAGGTCAGAGCAGATTTCATGGGAAAGTTGGCATTCAAATTACATATCTTACCGAGTCTTTGTAAAGGTTGAATATCATGAGTAATCTTTTAACAGAGGGCGTAGCCGAAGTGTGTGCTCAATAAACATTAGCCATCGCAATGCAGTTATAAAATGTGCGGGCTGTTATTACAGAACTTTAGAAATCATTTGGGGAAAGAGGAAAGGGTTTTCAACCCCGCTATCCTATAGCACTGGAGAAGCCTGCGATGCATTTATCCACAGAGACATTGTCTGACGCACACCGAGACGTCTCTCTCGGGAGTGCTACTTCATCTCTGATCCTCATTCATTTGTCTCTTGTGATGTAGAGGAAAAGAGTGGTAAATATCATCCCAGCACTCAGTGAACACATCTACCTATCTGATCTCAATCCATCTCTAATGCTTAGAAATCCACCCCATTCTAAGAAAACAATACCTACAATGAAGACTGATAATTTCAACCTTCAAGTAGGAAAGATTTAAGGAGAAAGCAGATCGGTGGGCCGGGTGGGGTCCGAGGCTGGGCCGCACCAGTTGGCAGCTTCAGCGGAGGTTCTGGCATGTGGAATTTTCACTTGAGCATAAAATGAATCTAACTGTGTAATTTGCATTCCTTAATGAAGGCGCAGAGGAAACAAGAGGAAATAGAGAAAGTTTTATTTTTACACTGAAAACTGTGATGGGCTGTTGTAAGGCTCTGTGATCCAAGATTTTTCTTGGCTTAGAGATGCTATTGAAATTATTAGGGGAATGAGAAATTGGGGCCATTCACAATAGATCCTTTAGGACAAAGCGCTCTGAGATATTTTGCCTTCGATTAATATTTGTGCATGTGTTTACACGGTAATAAGAAGGATTCTGAATTCTTAAATGTACCTCTCCCAAATGATCTAAAGCCTAATTGATTAATGTTGAAATAATAATGGGACCATGGAGTGATGCTAGAAGGTTTGTTAATTTTTGCCACTCACTTGAATCAGGCAAATACAATACTGACACTTGAAGAACGTAAGAATCCTGTTATTTTCACCATTGCTCTTAAAGCAAAATAGGAAATATGTCTGAAAGCAGCTCTCTGAGATTTGCACTTCAAGAATTACATACAGATATATTTAGTCCTTCATTCTGTTGCATATTTATGGAAATACCTACTGTATGTCAGACACACGCACACACCTATTTAAGATACTGATATTTCCCGCCTTATTTTTCAGTAAAGAAGCACAATGACAGAGTAGATTTCCATCTTCACCGCAGCCATGTTGCTCTTCTTCCTTGATTTAAGCAACGTGCCCGTCTCAGAGCAGCATTTGCTTGTATCCATCGCACAGGGGACCCTGTGCATGGAGATGAAACGCGAGGTAATGGAAGGCAGTTTCCATGGAAGCTCTTTGTGAGGAGAGAAGGCATTCACTCAGTAAGCGGGAGCCTGTGTCCTCACCTCAACCGTCCCATTCCTGCATCCTGTCCGTGTAAGGAGGACAGCGGGGTCCTAACGATGCAACAGGGGGCAGAGGCTCATTTCCTAGGGTTTCCGCAGAGCTGCTGGATCAGACCCAAGCTGCTGGACTTGCCGCAGGAGAATGAAAACAAACCCACATTTTGTTTATGACATTCTTGTTTGGGTTTTCTGTCATGAACATCTAAAGACATTGTAGAAATGACACCTGGGGACTTGCACCCCCAAATGTATTTTATTTAAGTACAAGTTATTTAAGTTATGTACTTTCAATAGGGAGTATGAAGTCATAAAAACATACTGCGTATGTGAAAACACCCACAGCTCTCGTCATAGTCTATGATGGAAGACTGAAAGCTTTTCCTCTAAGATTCAGAACAAGACACGGATGCCCGTTTTCACCACTTCTGTCAACACAGTGCTGGAAGTTTCAGCCAGAGCCTTTAGGCAACAGAAAGTAGTAAATGATATCCTGATTGAAAAGCAAGAGGTAAAATGACCACTGTTCACAGGTAACAATAACCTTGTATGTAGAAAACCCTACAGACCACACACATGTGCACCGCAGACCCGTACAAACCGCTGAGCTCATGCACTGCTTTGGCAAAGTAGCTGGATAAAAAATCAGCACACAAAAATCAGTTGCATTTTTATATACTGGTGATGAGCAATGCAAAAGAGGACATTAAGAAAATTCCATTTACTGTAGCATCAAAAAAACCAGTAATTAGGAATAAATTTAATGACCGAGGCCAAAGGCTGAAAACCGCGAAACGATGCTGATGGAGATTGAAGAGCTGGATGAATTCAAAGACATGCAGTGCTCACAGATGCGACGTCTTCGTGGTGGCAAGACGGCCACACACTCCAAAAGCCATCAGCAGACTCAGTGCATCTCCATCACAGTCCTAACAGTAGTTTTTGCAGAAATAGAAAGACCCATCCAAAAATGCATATGGAATCTCAAGGGACCCCTGACAGAGACAATCTCAGGAGGAGTCACATTTCCTAATTTCAGAACTGACTGTGAAGCTACAGGATGTGAATAGCATGGTCCTGACACCAGGACGGACACACAGACCAAAGAAATGGAAAAGGTCCCAGAAATAAGCTCTCACACACGAGGTCGGTGGGTTTTGGGTGATAGTTCCAAGACCATTCAACGCGGGAAAAGAATCCTTTTAACAAACGGCGCTAGAAAAATTGGATGCCCACATGCCAAAGAAGGATCTGGATCCTTGCCTTAGACCATGTACAAAAGTTAATCCAGAAAGGAGCAAATACCTAAAGCTGACAGCTGAGCCTACAGCTCGCTTAGAAGAAAAAGTGTCATGAGATTGAACTGGGCAGTGATGCCACAAACACAGGCAACAAAAGAAACGCCTGATACACTGGATTTCATCAAAATTAAAAAAAAAAAAAAAAAAGGAAAGAAATACCTGTGTGCATCAAGGGAAACTATAAAGAGAGTGAAAAACAAGCCATAGAACGGGAGAAAATATTTGAAAATTACGTATCTAGTAAGGGATTAACATTCAGAATACATAAAGAAGTCTTACAACTCAAAAAAAAAACTCAGTCAAAAGGGTCAAATGACTTGAATGGACATTTTTTAAACACACACAAATGACAAACAAGCACATGAAAATGTGCTCAGCATCACCCATTGCTGGAGACGTGCAAACCAGTCCCACAGGGAGACAACACCCCCATCTCTTAGGATGGCTATTGACAAAATAAGACAGGAGCTGACAAATGTTGGTGAGGACGTGGAAAATCAGAACCCGTGTACGCTTCTGGTGGGAATGAAAAACGGTGCAGCCAGGATGTGAAACAGGTCAGTGGTTCTTTAAACAGTTAAACAGAATTACTATATGATCTAGCAATTCCATTTGTAGGTAGATACCCCCAAAAGTTGAAAGCAGGGATTCAAAAAGATCCTTGTATACCAGTAACATTGTTCAAATAGCCAAAAGGTGGAAGTCATCGGGCAGATGAATGGATAAACAAAATGCAGTGCATACATACGATGGAATGTTATTGAGCCTTAACTGGGAAGGAAATTCTAAAACATGCGATTATAGAACATGGGTGAACCATGGAAATACGCTAAGTGACATAAGCTAGACACAAAAGGACAAATACAGGGTGATTCTACTTATGTGACCTGTGCAGAATAGACGCATTCGCAGAGCAGGGACGTGGAACAGGTGACCAGGGGCTGGGGCGGGAGACTGGGGTGTTTATTTAACAAATAAAGTTTGTTTGGTGAAAAGGTTCTGGAGGGAGATGATGGCGACATTGTGTATAGATGCAAGGCCACGAGGCTACACCTAAAAGGCTTAAGCAGTAATGTCTGTATCACATGTTTTAAAAACGTACTGCAAGGATTCTACATACTACTTTCATGGTAGAATGCATTTACAATACGTTTAAAATGATTTTATAAATTTAAATATATATTTATTATATTAGTCTAGATAAACAATCCAAAATGTCATAAATATAGTAATTTGTTAACTACAATTTTTAAAAAATGACTGTTGTGAAAGAGTATCGATTAAGTCTGACTTATTACCATGAGATTATCCTTGTATGTTTTTAATATGAAATGAAGAACCCAAAGCCATCGAGATTCTGTGGTTTAACTGGTGCAAACCTAACACGAGCACATTAGGGGTTTCAAGTTAAAGTTCCTTTAATGACCCTCGTCATCCGCCCCAATTTAAAGTGTATAAAGTGTAAGATGAAAATCTTAGCTGAGTCCACACCTTGATTACGACGTCAGCTTTGAAATCGTGATCTGATCTAAAATTTATTTGTGAAAATGAAGTAACACATAATGGACTTTTTCTCTAATTTTAAAAGATTTGCCTGTTTTTTCTTCATGAATTTTACCTTAAAAGAGAGAAAGATGAAGTGGCTTCATGCTTAAAAGGAAAGCTTTGGCCAGATGATAAAGGATTGTAGAGAACATTCTATTTAATCCTCTGACACACGCAGGGGATACCGGCATTTCCAAGATAAATAAACTAAAAAAGTAAAGTGTGTCCAGTTCTATGCTGTGTATTCAAAATAATTATTTTAAGGTTGGGGATGTGATCACTGATCTGGTGCCTGGAACGATAACGTCTCTTCCCAGAGGGAATCCCACGGTCCTCTTTGCACATCAAAGTGCAGTCGCTTTGGGAGACATGGATGGAAACCATCCTGCACAGTAAGACAGGATGGGACAGAGAGTAAAACAAGACAATCGTGAAATGCAGGAAAAAAGCAAGGTAAGTGTGTCCCCCAAATATTCCTTCCCCAATATCCTCAATCCTCGTTGTAATCAGTATCAGCTCTGCTGTCTTAACCCAAAGTTTCCAAATATTACAAAGTCACTGGAATGTATCTGCACGCTGCTTTCCTCAAGGCTTCATTTATAACTACAGCGGCCAACAGCCAGCTGTCTGCGGACGGACGCACGCCTTTAGCTCTTAGGAGTTAAACGTGGAAGGGGAACCTTGCATTTTACCGTTTGAGAACATAAAATCACATCGCTTTCGCATCAGAGAAAAACAGGGATCATTTATTTTTTGGAGAGAGCTGGACCGCTGGCTTCGGGTTCGATCACTATGTATCAGGGATGGCATAGAATGCTCTTATAAAAACACACGTTTCACTCATTCCAGCTCTTGGTTTTCAAAGACAAGGCAATTACAAAAAAGAAAGATTGGCAAAGAAACACTGTAACATTCTGGCGGCCGTATTTTCTGTGGGTGGACAGACAGTCTTAGAACACACAGCCACACATTTTTACCTCCCAGGCTGCACTGGCCAAGTGTTATACTCGCTGGGGAAGAGAAAGCAAACTCCTGGCACTGAGCCCACCGTGCTGGTCGCGTATATCTGCTCACAGATGTAACAGGTCGGACCAGATTTTGCAGCAAAGCAGTTTCTTGGACGAAAACGAAGGGCCCAATACTGATGCTGTGTCCTACTGGTTCAGTCATAAAACTCCCTTCCGAACCCCAGCACTTACATTAGAAGTTGAACCATGGACGCTGGTTATAGTTTCATCAGCGTATTAGATACAACGTACTCCCTGAGTGACAGCACGTTTCCATATTTTGGCCTGAAATGCTTAGCTTCTCCATAGGAAAAACTTTCACCGCCTGGAGATCCTGGGCTGTCAGTTCATTCATTTCCTGATGCAAACACTGGGAGGGCCCCTTGAGAAAGCTGGAGGCCTAACTGCCAGAGTTACCGGAGTCCCGGTGGTTACGGCAGAAGCTGGCCTTTCAGGACAAGGCCTCATTAGCGTCGCCCACGGACTCACTGAGCCAGAAAGTGAGGTTCATTTTCAACAACCTTTAGGTGTCCAAGAAGAAAATATGTCATGACTCACGACAACAAAGTCTCCTAGAAATCTAAATTAATGAGAAAATAAGTAAATAAGACTTCAGACAGCTTTTCAACTAAATAAAGCACCATCCTGAACGTGAATTCTAAACAACAATAATTGATGTTAAGATTTAACATTCAAACCTCAATTTGCATATAGTGGCCTTACTTTTTGTCAAAATCAAGAGCAGAATTAATAAGACAAACAGTAGATTAGTGACTTCCACTAATTAGTGGCAGGGGCTCCCTGGTGGGGTCCCGGAGCCCCCCCCAAACAGCCAGCACCGTCCTGGTGGGGGGGGGGGGTCACCCACACTGTGCACCTGACACTCACAGGCCCAGACGACACTCAAGGAACATTGTAGCCAACAAGGAAAGAGTCTGCATTCTGTGTGCACCCCAGACAGCATTTGCCAGAATAAAGGATATGGTAAGTCATCAGATAAACCTAAATGAAGTGCATAAAATTTAATTCATTCAAGTTATGTCTTTAGAACATGGGATAATTAATTAGTCCAATAAAAATAACTAGAACATCCCCCAGCTTCTTGAAAATGAAGCAATACATTCTTAAATAAGATGTGAGTCAGGAAATCAATCACAAATAAAACATGTTACTGTAGCTCGACGCTGCGGGTTCTGTAAACATGGAACGGCCCCACTTACGTGCAGTTGACTCATAAGCAAATCATATAACCCACTGAATATGAGAATTCTTTATATATATAATTCTTGACTGTAAAACATTCTGACCAGTGTTTGAAACATGCAAAAAAGAGTGTATGTAAGTTAGTTAAAAAATTAAAGAATTGGTGCATGTAGTTATAACAACCAAAGTCTAAACATTTCTACCCTGAGAGGATTTAATATTCTTTTAATGTGGGACAACTGAATATATAAATAGAAAGTGCAAATTGTTTGCCAAAAATAAAATATAGAAATTATTGGAACTAAATGATAATAAAGGTACAATATGTCAAATCTTCTGACATACCGTGTTTCTCCAAAAATAAGACTAGGTCTTATATTAATTTTTTCTACAAAAGATGCATTAGGGCTTATGTTCAGGGGATGTCATCCTGAAAAATCATGCTAGGGCTTATTTTCCAGTTAGGTCTTATTTTCGGGGAAACATGGTATATGTGATGTAGGGTTTAGAGGCATATCTGCAGCTTTAAAATGCACATATTAGAAAGTAACAAAGATTGAGAATCAGTGAACTAGAGAAACTAGAAAAAGAAATGCAAATTAATCCCAAGAAAGTAAAGGAAGGAAATAACAAAAAAAACAAAAGATGTATCTGGCAGTTTTAGAAAAGCACATGCTTCTTGCAAACCACTGATTAGCAACCAGACTTCCCACGAGAAACTCTAAGTCCAGATGGTTTCAGCCGTGAGCATTTCCAAATATGTAAGACAGAAAATGTGAATTTCAGAAAGGAAGAGACCCTTCTCTCCTTGTTTAAAGAGACAAAACGTGATAAGGACATTACAAGAAAGAAAAAATATAGGAAAAGCTTTCTCACCCCCATAGAGGTAAAATTGTCAAATGTTGTGTATCCAATCCAAGGGCATGTAGGGAAGATAATTCTCCACAGTTAAGGCCAAATGGGTTAATATTTGGGGGAAAAATGTAATGGGACACATTAACTACAAAGAGAGGCAAATCGTATCCATGGATGCAGATAAAGCTTGTCATAATATTCAACAGTTTATTAAAAACACTCATAGCCAAAATGGAATAGACAGGAATTTCCTTAACCTAATAATATCTTTTTACAAATACAGCAAAGATCGTTCCCAGTGATGAGTTAGGAAGTTTGTTCTGTGAGGTCATGGGACAGGGGTGACACCTGCCGCCATTTCTAGGCCCACAAGGCTGGGAGCCGGCCCAGGAGCTGGGAAGGGGGCTGTGAGGACCCGCAGACACATGGCAGCACCCGGAGAAGGTCTGAAGGGATCGAGAGCTGAAGTCCAAACATAAGCGAGACTCTGATGAAAGAGTTCTGGTCTTTCCCCGGGGCTGACAGGGCAGCGCTTTCTGGAAGGAAACGCATAACAGTCCGTTTCTTGATCTCAGTGCTATCTACGCTGATGTGCTGACTTTTTGAAAATGTACTGAGCTGTGCAGTTAGGTTGTGTGCATTTCATGTGTGTTAAACTATATAAAATGTACATTATACGTTATAGTTAATATCTGTGGAGCTACTGAGACAATCACCTTTCAAGGGCAATGCCACTTAACATTGAAAACCATTTCAGGAGGCAGGTCCTGTTTTTAGCCTCATTTTAGAAATAAATACGTCCTTGGAGGTTGATTAACCTGTCCAGTTATTTACGACATAAAGAATCCAAAAGTTCAAACCCAGATCCTTCTGGTGCCAAAGCAATATTCTTTGTCACTAAACTTAATGTGTTCAGTGCTTCTTAATTCAACGGCTTTTCAGTCTCTCTTGATGGTTATTTCTAGTCAAGATTTGGGGCGACAGGCACACGTGGAATTCTAATTCAAAATGATTGGGAATTCACAACTGCCATCAGCTCAAGTGATTACATGCCTGAAAAACTCATGCTTAGGGAGATAAAATGGAGTCTGCGCTGCATTTCATTTATATTCGCGCAAGATTAAATCAACCTGTCAAATGTTTAAAAATCGAAGCCCGCCTTATGGCCCAAATATATATTAAATCATGTGCACTGCACGAATGGCTCCTAACAAAGCCAGTCCTTCCCCGGTGTTGGCAGCCACGAGCAAACCATGGTGGCTCCCAGATCGAAGACCATCTATTGTTACTGATGAGATTACAGGGCAGCTGAGTGCAGGAGGCGAACAGGCGTTTGTGAAACTTGAGGCATGTGCTCCAGGAAGACCCAGAGCAAGCGACAGAGATGGGATCATGGTGACATTCCTTCTACTCCATCTAGTTTTGTTCCATCTCCCACAGGAGTTGACAAAGAGGAGAAAATATTTTCTGGTTGATACACACGGCTCTGAAACCTTCCTACTTCTGTACAGATGGAAGCGGCTTCGTCTGGTTAAATGTTCTAAGCACATTTTAACATAAACACTGGCAGCTGAATTGCACCCAGAAAAACGGGGCACCAAGCAGCAGAAGTAGGCAAGCAATTTAAATTTCCAACATGTCTCTGCGACTTTTAAAAAAATTCCAAAGGGATAATGATGCTACCATTTTCACTGCATCATTTGATGTCTTTTGAAACCCACACTTATATGTCAAATATTACGTCTGACCTAATTATTTCAAGAAAGTTGAAGCTGCTTTAAAAAACCAATTACAACACACAGTGTGTTTTGTTTCCACTTACAAATTCGTTACCGGGACGAGCTGACAGAATTCACAGCAGTCGTGTTCCCAGGTATGAAACCTGGGTGACATCTGTTATCGTCTCTTGCAAATGGATCCCTTGGAGGATTTTGCCAAACTTGGTTATGAAAACATGCAGTAATGGTTTCAGCATCATCTTACGTGACTGCACAGGCTTATCTAACAAGGCCTTCACATCTTTATGGAATTTTCAAATCATAGGCTCCCGTTAACAACATAATTTATTTTTTTCTAGGGAAAACAGAAAACCCATGCACTACATTTTGGTGAGCTGTTTTGTGACAGGCTCAGGTCCTTTACTGACTGTCCTATAACTAACGCCATGTTTTCTTCTTTAGGAAAAAGGAGGAAAGGACATGATGAGCATAAACGTCTGTCTTGGTCTATTATTTCAACCCCCGTTGAATCTAAGCTCCACAAAGGCACATGCCATCAGGTCTTATTCACACATTTACTGCCGATCCTAGCACAGTGCCAAGGCACAGTGGGTGCTCAGGAACTTTCCACTGAAAGCATAGGTGGGTTTGCCATACAAGGGCACTCCTGGAAGCAAGGAACAAGGGAATAGAAGATTGTAGTTGGGTCCAGGGTCCCCAGGGCCACCTGGGCTTCGATGGCCCACCAGCAGGACTAGCATATGTTGTACGTATGACCTATTACAGGGAAGGACAGGGAGCGTGGTCTGCAAAGGGAGAGACCTGGTCAGTGAGGTCCCTAGGAAAGGGGGCAGAAGTGTCCGAGAGCCGTCTGCTGAGGGGGTCCACAGGACGCGCGCAGTGCCCGGCCGGGAGCTGTGACAGCCTGTGGGGAACACTGAGGGCCAGGACACCCATCACACTCAGCCCGCAGCTTGTCCCAGGGCCGGTCACACCAGCACCCACAGTCCCGCAGGCACCGTCGTTCCGGACTCATGGATGGAAGCAGGTGCTCAGCACAGTGGTGCCATTTGCATGAACCTTTGGCACAGCAAGACATTCTTATCAGTCATGGGCGTCGTGGGAACCCTTTCAAAGTCCCAAGTCCCAGACTGTAACCGAGGGCCAGCATCGCAAGTGGGCCTTTCTAAGGCCAGTGGCCTCAGGACTGCTCTGGGACTGTTTCCTACACAGGGCGCATTTCTACATATCGTGCAAGTACTGGGCTTCTCGACTTTTCTATCTGATCCCCTGCTTCCATTGTAACAGAGCCCGCGGGAAATCCTGTATGTAGCCAGTATCTCCAGTGCTCAGCAAATGCATTTTTATACCAAACAGCGTAACTAATACTATGTCCCCTCTTTGGTGGAAACTGGGGTGAGAACCACAGCGGATGGCACAAAACAAACACTAAGTGCCCATTTTCATATTGGATGTCTGTATGTTATAACTTATTTTGGTGCTGGGTCCTGGGAGGACTCATTTTTCCAGTTTGAAATAATTTTAAAAGGCAGAGACGTTGTCCTATGGCCATATTTTGGCCATTGAAGCACTTAGGCTTGTTATAAATGCTCAGTGCCACAAATATTTGTTGAAGAAATGAATAAATTTCATTTATTCATGAAATTTATGAATACATTTATGAATGAATAATTAATAAATTTATTAACATAAACTATTATAAATAAATAAATTTATTATGAAAAATCCATAACTTTTAAAATAATTTAATAAATTAATAAAATTTATGATATAATTTAATATAATATAATAATATAATTTAATAAATAAATGTACATTTTGCTATTGGCTGAGATTTTTGAACTCAACATTCTTTTAAAATATTATTTTGGGGCCTCCTAGGTAACTTGTTCTGGTTAAGGATATAGATATTTTTCTTAATGAATTAATAAAAATGAGTCTTAAAACAGAAAATGTGTATGTTCAAGAAGGGAGCTGGAACTGGGAAATCATTGTCTTCTGTTGGGAGGACGGGACGGTCACAGCAAATTGCTTTCATGGCACCAATAGTTCACTTTTCCAAGGAGACGCCCTGCCATGGAACGATGCAACTCTCCCCGACAGGAGGATGAGTGTATTGTCACATGACTTGCTTTGGCGGACAGGAGGTCATCAGTCACGACGCAAGGTGAAGCTTGAAAATTATTTGTGAGATTGGGTTTATGCTCTTGGGTTTCTGTCACTGCCAAGAGAAGCATGGGTGGAGATGGCCCAGTGCCCCCAGGAGAAGGGTGACACAGACGTGGAGCAGAGCTGAGTGGCGCCACCGAGCCCATCTGCAGCAGCTGACCCCCTGCCAACGCCCACGTGTCTGAGGGAGCCAAGCCAAGACTAGCAGATTCGCCAGCTGACCCTGGCCTGGACCGGCTGAATTGCTCGGACACATGAGAAATAAACGTTTACTTTGTATGCCACGTGACTGTTAATAAGTCGTCAAAGTCATTGAGATAAATTATGGGATACACTTCACCGAGTCACACCAGGAGAGTTTTTCACAATACTGAGCTCTTAACGGCTGACTAGAGGCAGATGCCAGGCATTTCCTGGAAATGGCATTTAGCTTTGTAAATAGATTTTTTATTTTTTTTTTGGATCAGTCAAAACCAAAACATAAGAAGTATTTCACGAGGACCATTTTATGATAGGGCTTGAGTCATTCTAAGTTGGGCATTAAAAGTTAGATGTCACTTTGTATTCAGAGTCCACAGAAATCTTGACTCCCTGGTTAACCTCTATTCTTACACTTAAATTTTGGTCCATCTTGTGGTTCCATCCTTTCCCAGGGCCCGGCGTCCTCTGTAACCAGCCAGCGCACAGGAAGGAAGTGACCAACACGGCACGCTGGCTTCTAACAAGGGCCAGACCACAAGTCACACTCCCTCTGGTGTTTCATAGGCAGTTGCCAGTCGTATGGACAAGCGCCCCAAGGCCGCTGGGATGTGTGGTTCCCGCGGTACAGACCTCGGCTAGCAGCAGCTCCACGCCATGACGTGGGTTGTGAACCCAGAGGGGAACTGGCCGCTGCCTGGCTGATGAACTGCACCACTGGGAGAGGCCAGCAGAGACCACGAGGCCACAGCGCTGGGCAGGCACTGCCAGGGTGACATACGAAACGAGCTTGATGGCCCCTGTACTGCCTCTGTCCTGCAGTGGTGACACAGTTGCCACGAGTGCGTTCACGGCTTTCACTCTAACTGCTGCATGCCCACAGCTAGCTCGCCAGCTGGTCTGTGACACGGGGGCTGCCCATGTCACTGGTTTGCACGGGAGGACACTGAGGTTTATCGTAGTTGAGTAACTTGCCCAAGGTCATGGGACTGTTAGGCGCTGCAGCCAGGATTCACACCTAATCTGTGTGACTCCACAGCTGAGACGTTTGAAGGCGTCTGGGGTCCTTCAGTCTCAGCTCAGTGACACGCTGACGCAGGACATAAGGCTGTCCGTGTGTGGGCATCGCTTTCCTAGTTATCTCAAGCTCAAGGAGACCATCTGAATCATTGATGATTTTTTTTTCCTGGCATCACCCCTCCCCCCACAGCTAGCACAAATTTAATCTGTTCAATCTATCTCGCAACACCCAAAAAACAAAAAAATTGAGTCATTCGTTCAATGTTGCAAATTCAGTCTATTTTAGTATATTTGAGGTATATGTTACAGACGTATATGTAATAGTGTAGATAGCAGTAAGCAAATACTGCCAACACAAATCAAATTCTCACCCATTTTCCTCTTGGTTTCAAATAAGAGCGTAGGAAAAAATGGAAAAGACACATTGAGAAAAGAGTTTGGGTCTGTTTTTAGGAAAGAAACAGATCCAAGTGTCCTGGGACTGCAAGCTGAAAGAGATGTGTGGGCACAGAGCAGGCTCCCTGTGACCTGAACACATGGTTTGAAGGTCAAACCCACTGGCCCGGCTGGAATGTGTCCCAATAGACTGACCAGCCTGGCTGTTAGGACAGCAAACACTGAGAACGTTCACCCATGATCTTGGCTAACACCTCTATAAATGCAAACACATGGGTTATTTGGATCAACAGAAGAGTAATGCTGACGTATTTTTCTTGAATTATACATCACCGATTTCAAGCAATTAAAGACTTTTATTTTGAAGTTAGTGAGGGGTTTTCTCATCTTTCACCCAAAACTGATAAATTGTGAAGGCCTTAAATTGTGGCGGGGGAAATTCAGAGTGAGCAACAAAATGCTCATGAGAATGCGCTGTTAAATTCTCTATAAGTTCACGTCTGAGCAGAAGTACGACTTTATCTCTGACAGCACAAACCAACTTATTCCAAAGTTCTTGGGCTGGTAAAATACTAAAATTTGGGCTTATCAAATATTTTTGTAAGAATCATTTTATTTTTGAGATAAGCAGATAGTTTACTTTCATATAAAAATTAAATAAGAACAGAATCCACGTGTCTGTTCACAGCATCAGTAAATAATTAAAGTTTGCTGCCACATCACAGAGCCTGCAAGTCTGTGGTGGCTTCTGGGTGCCTTTCTCTCTGGCAGGACTGTGAAGAGGCAGGTGGCCCTCGTCCACGTGCAGCCGCGCGCTCTGTGGCATCTAAGGCTGCACCGGCAAGGAGAGGAGATGGAGGGCCTGTGCCCTCGGCGTCCGGGACCCTAGTCGACACGTGTCTTCTGACCACAGCCAGAACTGTCACGTGGCCCCACCCCACTACAGGGTTGCCTGGGAAGGTGGGCAGGACAGGACTGAGCCCAGTTTCTGTGACAGTCACGGTAAACCCGGCACCTGACAGCTCCTCGGGGGATTTTCCCAGGGATCCCGGGCCCCTGCAAACTACTCCTGAGCTCAGAGGAAACCCCCTGCGCGGGCCAGTGCGCGCCCACGTGTGCCCAGTTGGTGCACGAGCCGGGCTGTCGTTTCCGTGACCACCGACACCTTCACCGACTCCCCAGCCAACCAGACAGGCGGGGGAGATGTTCGCCGGCCGAGCCCACAGAGGGCAACGTGCCATGCGCTATGCTTCGTGGAGGAGTTCACGGATTTGCAAACGTCATTTCAACAATGTACAATTTTCACTTTTCTGTGTGATGGAAGTGTTTAAGCACGGGGGAGGTTTTCACTGGCACCATGTAATTATCACAGTGGGTTTCCTGTCCACGTCCTCATTCCCTCTCTGTGGGTGGGCAAAAGCGCTTGTGGGCGCCTCACAGACCTCCTGGCTTTCTCCAGGGACCAGGGCCCGCATGTGCGAACTGCCAACCCAAGGTCAACACAGACGCGCCCAAGTCAGCTGATTGAGCAAGTTTAACACCCACAGTGGTCAAAAGTCAGCCCCTCCCGGGCAAGCAAGTCAGCAACCGACCCTCACCTGTGCCCAGATGGGGGGGTGCACAGACCCAGTGAGTCAGTCGGTGTCAAGAGACAGCAGACATGTCCCCCCCACCCCGCCGGTGCGTGCAAGCCTTGGTGTAAGAGGCGCTGGCACAAGCTCCCTACCTGACACTTCCTACTTGAAGGTTAAATGTGGCAAACGTGTTCTGTAAAGGGACCAGAGACAAACGCCGGGGGCTTCGCTTGCACAAGATTTGTGCTGGCACCACCCAATCCAACCCACCTGCAGCAGACACGTGGTGGGACACAGGGCCTGTGGGGTGTGGCTGCAGACCTGGTTCTGCAGCACCTGGGACCCTCGGGCTCTGTCCCAGGCCCCAGCGACAGCTGCTTTCTGTGGGGAAACTAAGGGGTGGACACAGGACAGGAGACGCATCCATTGTCCGTCACATTCCTTTTTATAACCTTGGTTCTGTACCAGCCCCCAGAGTGAAACAGCACGTGAACCCGCCTTGGGAATAATTATTACCTCCACGTAGCACTCAGCTTCCTGAGGTTTGCATTCTATCCTCTTTGGAAAGAGGCTGTACTGGCTCCGTCCTTCCACTGGCCATTGCGGGACGAAACCCCAACACGGCTCATAAGGAATGTTACCTCCCCCCGTAAACAGTGTTACACACCCCTCTGTTGTAAAGGGCGTTACACGCTTTCCCCCACGGCCCCCATAAAGGGCGTTACACACTTTCCCCCACGCCCCCCATGAAGGGCGTTACACACTTTCCCCCACACCCCCCATGAAGGGCGTTACACACTTTCCCCCACGCCCCCCATGAAGGGCGTTACACACTTTCCCCCACGCCCCCATGAAGGTACACTTCCCCGCCGTGCAGAGCCGACCGTGGGAGCAGCCTGAACATCTCAGTCACCTGCCCTCCTCTCACCTGTGTGATCAAATAAAAGCCGATTCCCAATCGGTGCGAGGCCAGAGTAATTGAGACAGCAAGTGCGACAAACTGAAAACCCGTCTGTGGAAGTAAAAGTCCTAGCTGGGAACCCATTTTTAGTAATTCACACTATTGTTTTCCTAAATTTATGTAATTTACCAGTAAAAATTGAGATAAGGCACGTGTCTTCCTTTTCCCTTTTATTTCTTATTCTGTAACTTTCCGAGTACGTTTGGCGTCACCCACCCGGGCCTGTGCCGTTGACAGCGAGGCTGCAAATGTGACACAGCTGGAACTGATTGGGGTCGGACGAGGACATCGGGCGACAAAACCTCCAGCACAGATTGAACTAACTCATGTCAAAGACACTGTGATACGGCCAGAAACCAGAAAGCTATTTTAGAATCACTTTCACCAATAAATCCTAAAACCAAGGGAAATTTCTGGTTAAACAACTTAAACAATCTCATTTCATTAAATATGGATTTATTGAGATTTCCTTCAGGGCAAATATGAAAGATTTTTGGGTTATATCCTATCCGGTGAATGTTTATAATCGTGGGAATTGATAAGTAAGAGATGGAAACATTTTAAGAGACATGAAGAAAGACAAATGAACCAATATAACGGAATAAAGCACTCACTGTTTATAGAAAACAACAGTGCAGCCCTTTGGCAACGACATGAAAAAGCACTGCTTAGGGCCTGGTAAAACGTACACGGTGTAATTGCAACGAAACCCCTGGAAAGTTTGAAAAGCTTTCGGGCTCCTTTAAGGCTCCTTTAGCTGCAGACCCGACAAGGTAATGAAAGCTGAAGATGAAAGGGAGGCTTCTGTTTTTCCCACACTGACCCCAGCAGAGAAGGAGAAGGTGCCGAATGAGCCACTGCGTCTTACACGGAGGGAAGGCAGCGGTGACCGAAACACGGGCGTGCACCTGTGAGTGTGAGAAGTGAGGAGCTGGGCGGGGAGATGGGTTTTGAGTAGCACATGGTCTGGGCAGGCAGAGATCAAAGCCAGTCCTGTTTGTAAGCAGAGGCGCCACAGAAAAGCCTGCCCCAGGGATGCGCGAGCCAGTGAAATCTTTGGGAAGTGGTCCTGAGGCGTGGGGGGCAGAGAGCAAATACCACGGGGACAGTTTAAGAGGAGTGCCCAACGGAAGAAAGAAATTAACCAAAAAGAACACTTTGCAGCAAGAAGGTGGAGAACACGGCCGTCGCTGTCGGAGTCTGACTCCTGAAGTAGGTGGTGGTCGGAACTAGAACAGGCGTTTCTGCTAATTAATTACCAGCACAATAACCACGCCATCTGTGCTCCAGAAATGAGAGTTCTGACACCAAAAGCAGTTCCAAAGTTGTCTCGTGAAGGGCAGAGTCTACGGAGGGGTCTCACCAGTGCCAGCTGTGGGGACAGGCACAGCTTGTGCCCAGAGCGAGAATTGCAGGGCTTGAGCCCGATGAACTGGGGCTTGTC
Source organism: Rhinolophus sinicus (assembly GCF_036562045.2). Taxonomy (NCBI): domain Eukaryota; kingdom Metazoa; phylum Chordata; class Mammalia; order Chiroptera; family Rhinolophidae; genus Rhinolophus; species Rhinolophus sinicus. The sequence continues at coordinate 513,558 of NC_133759.1, forward strand.
ACTGAGTTAAAAAAAAAAAAAAATACTTGTACAAAACTAAAAGGGATTTGCAATGAGAAAAGAGGTCACAACCAGTTATGAGTGTTAAAAACCTGACAAACACACATCACCCAGAAAAAAGCATAGTACTTAACGAATAAATCGGCACAAATGTGACTGTGCAACTTTGGCTGGAGCAGTCAGGGAGCGCGGCCACAGGGACACCCGGAGCCATGCTGCAGCTGGACGGTGAGTGCTCAAAACCACAGAGAGGGACCTGGGATGAGAAGCAACTGTGCAGCGTGGGCACCACTCAGCTCATGCAAGGGTCTGAGTGGACAGGATCCAAAATCACAGGCAGGCAATTACGGAAAAGAGAAGCAAGCAAAGGCCCAGTGGGGGTCACGATAATGGAGTCAGATTAGACAATGACATGTGACAGGATGCCCACCAGCCGAGAGCACGGTGCCATCAGGAGACTCAGCGCAGAATTTACGAGAAAGACTTCATGTTGGTAAGGAGACCATTGGTGCTTTATTGCCTCGTAAGCAAGAGTGCAGCCGACCACGTTTATATAAACCGAAGGTTACTCCTCTGCTGAGGGTGGAGTTCACGAATTGAAGCAAGCTTTTCAATGGGTCTGGCTTGACTCGCTACCATTCATATCTCTTCTCCATCCTCGATCACAGAAAAGTTCTTTTGTCACAGGCCTTCTCAGATTATAAAGAGCTTTTATTTGTGTTTTGTGTCATCCAGGCTACTATACCAACAATGTACTCAAACACATGATCAATTAAAAGGGTTTGGAGCCTGGAAGTATAAAATTCTACTTTTGTAATAATCTGTGAAGCCTGCATCGAATGCTTAGTCCACATGTTTCCCCACACATTGTCGTCTGTCATTACATGCTTGTCAGCGATTTGCCTTCATCTGACTAGTTCTAGTCGGAGCGAGCAGGTGATGGGAGCAGAGAGGCTTAATTTTGGTCCAAGGAGACATTGGGAGATGACTCAGGAAATGAGAAAAGCCAGAAATGAAAATTCTTTTCGATGATTCTGTTCTTTAGCTGGCACGGCAATCTCACTCTCGCCACTCTCTGGAATTCCAATCAGCAAGGTCGTGGGGAAAGCCAACCCTGTCCTTCCGTTTCCCCCAGAAACCCGACTCTGCCCCCTTTCCACTCCATGCTCCCTAATGAGAGACGAGGCAATTCTGGCTTCCCTGCTTTCTGACGAGAAGTCCACAGTTACACTTACGAAAATCCCTTGTATTGCACGAGTCACTTCTCGTTTTGAACTCTGTATTTTGTTTTGTGTTTAAGATTTTATTTTTCAGAGAAGTTTCAGGCTCACAGAAAACTGAGAGGAAGGTGCAGCCTCTGCACGTGCAAAGCTCCCCCAGCACCAACTTGTCCCCCTCCAGACATCGGTCACCAGAGCCAGTAGTGCACCTCCCCTCCCCCAGCGTGACAACCGGAAATGTCTCCAGACATGGCCACGTGCCCCTGGCAGATGTCACTTGTGGTTAAGAGCCTGTGCTCTGGTCCTAAGTTGTCTGAGGGCTGGGAGGGCGGCTTAGGTCACTGTCAACTCCCACTTAGCTGCCTCGTGCCCTCAGGTAAATACTGTATTTTATAACTCGTGCTATCATTGCAATAATTGGTGTGCAGCCCGTTCTGAATTAAAATATGAGTGTGTGTAATAACGGGGGTTACCCCACCAGTGCTTCCTGTCCTATCCTGACCCACACCTCGTGGCCAGCTCAGTTCTCGGCGCGGCAGGGATTTCGTGAGTGATGGTTAAACGAGTGAATGCTGGAGGGTGACGATGTGCCCTTTGGGGCCGGGGTGAGCGGTGTCCCTTCGGTGTTGACTCTTTGTCAGGCACTAGGCACTGGACGCTGCCTTACACACATTAGAACAATTACCCCTTACTTACCATATGGTGGCAGAAGCCCATTTTTTTTTTATAAGAAAACTAAGATTTAGTTCCAGGTCGCAGGACGAGTAAGAAACCGAGGTGAGGTTCAGTGTGTGTCCCCCTAAAGGCTCCACACTTTGCGTCCTTTTGCTCTCATGCCGCTGAAGTGAACAGTCCTCGAATGACTAGAATCACCTATTCTAGCATCTTCCTTTGGGCTCTGTTCCCTAAGATTATACACACACTGTAGAAAGTTTTAGATCCAAATAAATGCAATGGAGGTTAATGAAAGCATCTGAGCATGTGTCATGCAGGGTGTCATGCGGGGTCTCCTGCCCCACTCCCCACATAAGGACGCAGGACATGGTGAGGCCACAAAGGAACACCCACGGAGCCATAGGTAGGGGAGTCACACCACTATAGTCTCGCTGGCAGCTGGGTTGGAGACACAGGAGGCGGGAGCCACAAAATCCGCAACCCACCGTCCACTTCTCTCTGCCAAACAACCCCACTTGCTAACTGCAATCTGCGCTTGCTAGCTCAGCCACCATCCTCTGCTAGCGTAGCCATGGCAATTATGTTAGTGGCCAATGGCTCACTGGTTACAGCTGACGGCCAACTAGCCACAGCTGATGGCCATCCAATCACAGCTGATGGCCACTTACTACCTGAGCCAGCACCTTTCCACGTGAGGCCGAGAGCCTGGAAACTGCACTCCTGGCTCTGTCCCCACAGCATGGCTCTGAAAGACATTTACAATGTGAGGGGAGGGCAAGCGGGTCCTTTGTCACCTTCCTGTCTCATGTGCCACACAGCTTGTCACCTCCATTCATGCATCTGAGGACAGAATGCTCACAGTGGAGAGCGGGTGTCAAATAAACTAGGAACAGGCTGAACCTGCTGGCCCAGTCGTCTCATTCCTGTCAGCCCGAAGTACCTGAGCCCTGAATGTGTGCCCCTAGGGCTTTGGGGCACCAGGTCGCACATGCCGACAGAGCCCCATCTGGAAAACTGACCTGGCTGATGACCGAGCAGGGGAGCTCGTGAGCCCTTAGGTTCTTAATGGAAACACTCAGTGGCTCCAAGTTTGCTCCGGTTACACACGACCACATGAGGCTTGTCCTGCAGCACGTAAGGTGCCCCCACAGAAAGAAGAGAAAGAAGGAAGGTGTGGTCACTTCAGTCGTGTGGCCCATGCCTCCCAAGGACGGGGTGTCACCTGGCTCTTTCGAAGTCTGTTCTGGGCCCCCAGCTGTCGGCTCACTGGAGGACGGGAAGTAAGGAACCCCGGCGTCCTGGCCCCCACCCCGTGTTGATCTGTCATTGATTGAGGGAGCAGAATATAGGACTTGGAACCACTTTTACCATGTTTTCCCGAAAATAAGACCTAGCCGGACTATCAGCTCTAATGCGTCTTTTGGAGCAAAAAGTAATATAAGACCTGGTCTTATTTTACTATAATTAATATAATATAATATAATATAATAATATAATATAATACCGAGTCTTATATTAATTTTTGCTCCAAAAGATGCAGTAGAGCTGACGGTCCAGTTGGGTCTTATTTTCGGAGAAACACGGTATCTCTGGATAAAACAGTAAACCTCCTCGTTAGCAGGACGGCACACGGTGCCCTTATTAAACTTACTGTGTTACTGGGGCGTTTGTTTCAGACTGCAGTTACGCATGGATGCATAGCCTGTGATGCTCTGATGACCGTTAGAAATTCTTCTGATTAAACGCAGTTGTGCTTCATTATAACGTTCCTCTCCTTAAACAACCAGATTTGATGTGTGTGGCTTAATAATGCAAGTAGGCACGACGTGAATAACTCCACAATTCATTGCTCTGCTGTTTCTTAATGCACATGAAATTTAGCGCGAGTTTTGCTGGCTGGAGGCTGACATGAATCATATAAATTAGAGGGTAACAAAAGAACATATTAGCATTTGTCAGCCTAGACGCCCGAATTTCATACTAACCATTTCAATATGTACTACAACTTTTCCACCCGCAAGTTAAAAAGCCTTTCCATTTTTCAACCACCATCATAATGGAATTGGTTCTGTTTCTGCCTAAGGACAACAATTTCACACTGATGGAGTCTTCACCAGATTCTAAGGATCAGATGAGGGTATTGGTTTTTAGTCACACAACTCCACCCAGGGAAAGGGATACTTTGATGAAACCCTCAGCAGAAGAAAGTTAAATTTCTCTTTTAGGAGGCAAATGCTTATTAATTATTATTGCAAAATAAGCTGAACAGCATCTGATAATTTGTTCTCAGGAGAAATGGCCACAGCCTGAGGAACCTGTGCCCCCTGAAACTTCCCAGAGCAAAAGTGGATGCAAACAGTGGCCCAGACTAGATGGTGTTTCACCAATTTTCTAATTAATACATTTTTAAGTTAGTGTTTCAAATAGAACTTCGGATGTCATAGATAGAACCCTTCTTTTTATAACTGAAAATTTTGATTTGTGTCATCTTAATAATATTTTTGGAGATGTAGTTAGATCAACAACTCCGTATCAAGTTTTGAATAAGTTGCATGTGATTTTCAAGGTCTGAATAGTATTTTGTTGGTGGTCTGAAAGAAAAGTCAAACTCAGGTCGCACAGGACCTCTGACACAAGCGGGGTCGGCCCTGGATTTTGAACAGCGAAGCTGAAATCTGGGAGAATGACATGGGAAGGTAATTCTGACTGGTCGTATGTTATCAGGTCTTTCTGTTGCCTTTGGTTTCTGGCTGAAATACAGGAGAAGAGGGAAAACAAGAGCTGCTGATCATAGAGGAAGAAGTGAGGGTAAAGGGCTGGAGGGAGAGCCAGTCGTGTGCCTTGTTGACTGCAAGCCCCGGGAGGCGACTCTGGTTCATAAGGGTGTGCAGGTGTGTGTGCACACTCACACACACTCACACACTCACACTCACACACTGACCCCTACACACACTCACACACTCACACTCACACACTGACCCCTACACACACACACTCACACTCACACACTGACCCCTACACACACTCACACTCACACACACTCACACTCACACACTGACCCCTACACACTCACACACATTCATACACATACACACTATCAACACACTCGTGCACACCCTCCTATGTACACACACACACATCTACACAACTCACACATTCACTGACATACTCACATTTACACACTCATATGCACTCCACACACCCATACACACACCCTGATGCACACACACACTCACTCACACACACACATCCATACACTCATGCACTTACACACCCATAGACCCACACTTACACTCAACAGTTATACACACACATTCACACACTCACTCAACACATGCATTCACACACACACTAATACATACACTTACTCAACACACACATTCATATACATACACACTGATACACTCACTCATACAAACACACATACACACACACACACATAAATTGGGAGAAAACAGAATAATTAGCAAAATCAAAGAATGATTTCCTGTATAAAAGAAGATGAAACAGGACAATTCTCGGTTTCCAGACCATTAATGGGCATATGTTTTTACTTTCCTGTGTTAATACAACTTTCTTCTGGCAAGTGTGCCTGGATTTTTCTCTCAGTATCGAGCTCTGCCCTCACTTAGCCAATCAGAACGTCACATCACCTCAGCCTTGGCAACTGTCCAGGTAAGCACATGACCCCAAAATAACAACTTTCTGAGACTTCTACAAACTATGTTTACTCCTGACGTTCCAAAATTTGAACCTTAGAGATTGTATTTTCAGAGCTAGTATAATAATTTATTACTTCGGAAAACAAATCCTCGAAATTTAGCAAAAATTTTTGGGGAAAATCTGCACATACAGACCACAAAACCATTATGTGATACAGTAACTAATGTTGCAAAACCCAGGCACACACTTACACATAAGCCTCACAACTATCGTAATTTTAACAGTGACAATGCTCACTAAACGATGCCTGACCCTGCTCAGGGACAAACGGCACGAAACAGCTTCACTTTTAGAAGGCCGGAAGACAGAGCCACACATGTCACAGGGAACCAGAGGGCCAAGAGCGAAAGCACCCCTGGCTGCAGCAGTGGGGACAAGCCCAGGGTCACCGGGCACAGGAGTGAGAGGACCGGGGGAGCAGGCGGGCGCTTTGGGACGGGGGCTGGCGAGGGGCACGTGGCAGCTCAGGAGCGCCTGGCCAGCCCGTCACAGGAAAAGTGTGGTGCATGGAGTGACGTGGGGCCGTGCAGCGTCCTGTGTCACAAGGGACAGGGACGCATCACCGCCCAGCAGGTCTCAGGCCTGGGCTCCAGCACAGCGTCAGCATAAACTCCCTGAGGCGTCCGGTCATTTCACAGTGTCCTTAATGCCATGGAGCCCTGATGGAGAAGGGGCAGAGGTGACGGCAGGACCGTGAGCTGGGGGGCATCTGTGTGGGGTGACAAAACCTGGAGGGCAGGCAGTGACATCAGGTACAGAGAACACATGTGAAAGGCATTTCCTGAAAGAAGCTGGTGGCTGTTTAAGTGTGAAGTTTAAAGGACGGGAGACGGGCTCGGAGTGTCTGCCTGAGGGGAGGAAGCAGCACAGCTGAGAAATTCAGGGTCGGTTGTTACTGGCCAGTGTCCCTGCGGGTGTTTGTCTTAACGGGGTGTGACCACCGCGACGTCAGGCGGATGCCTTCCACCTCATCTCGAGTTCAGCGTGTGCTCCCACGACTTGTTGGGTCCAGAAGCCTCACCCAGTTTTCCTGGACTAAGACTGAGCTGTGCATTTTCCAAATGTGATGTAGCTTAAAGCCAAAGGTGAGAGGGAGGCGAGAGAACAGGATTTGCCAGCACTAAGCCTCCAGCTCGTTGGTAACTGACCTTAATATTCTATATCCTGTCGCTGCATCTTATTTTAGTCTAAAAATACGTGCGGGAGGCCCTGCCGTTTTCCAGACGCTACACCAGGAACCAGCGCACAAGTGAGGAGGCTGAGGCGGGTGCCCCGTTCTCTCATGGGAGCACGTCCCTGTTCCTGCATCACGGAGGCGCCGCTCAGCTCTGCCGGCTGATGGAAACAATGGTGGTTTTAAGGAGCAAAGGGGAGCGACTTTAAAATGATCTCTACTCTCGATCAGAAACGCTTTCCTGAAAGCTTTTACCAGGTCCCTCAATGGGAAGTGTTTGAAAAGTATCCTTTCCTTGCTCCTTACTCCCTTTTGTAATGGTCTGTATCGAGGTTTGCGAGGACAGGACGCCGGGCAGACGTCACTGACTGTCACGCACCCCTTCCCAAGCGAACCCTAGCACCGTCTCAGAAACAGGCTCAGCGAGAGGGAGAAGACAGCAAGGCACGCGTAAGCCTGCACTGCAGAGTTTGGTACATTCCCCGACATTGCTCCTCATGCAGCTTGTGTGTGTGTAAACCTGTCAGTTCAGCGCACTAGGTTTATAAGCACAAAATTAAAAGCTGTTAAAAAGACAGCACCTGTGAGGCGATCTGTCCAAGTCCTTTTTGGCTTCTTCATTCTTTGCTAACGACTGATACAGGTCAGGGTGTGTGATCCCGCTCCTGACTGAGGTTACACGGTCGGGGCTGCTGTGCTCAGGGAACGAACGCTGTTTTCTGCAAAGAAAGAGACAGTGGGAAAGGCGGAGTTTTGTGTTTACAACCAGTTCTGGACAGCACAGCAAACGTGAGATCAGCTGATGAAAACCGAAACTCACACGCTCCATCGTCATGTGACTGTGACAAATAAACTTGCGGCTACTCAAGGTTTCGGCGTCACGTAATCTGTGCTACGGAGCAGAATATACAGAAGTCCAGTAATGAGCCATCATGGAAGGAAAGAACAATGGAGCCACCTACGTCCATGACGGCACTATTGATCTGTCGACGTTGCCCCACCGGAAGCTGCACTTGTCCGGGGCTGTGATGATAAATGGACTCATTTTAAACCAGTTTTTCCCCGCAGTGACACAAGGAAAGGTGGAAACATCGTCAGCACTGAAAGGGACAGGTCCTCTCTCTATCAGACGACCCCAGGTACTTGTTTGAGGGCCCAAACGTGACAGGTGCCTAACAAGTCTTCATGGGGTTTACAGTTTGGGTTTTACCTCTTCAAAGCTGTCTGTGCTACAGCAGCCAGTGTTTCTACGTCCTTTTCCACTGCCAAGCCCCTGCCCGAACCTCAGGAGGAAAATCACATTATGTTTAAATTTATTTAAAGTGGATTGATTGGATTCCTTTCATTAGTTTAGACTTACACTAATTTCTACCTAAGGAGAGGTTCCAGTTGGAGGGCAGCAGCGCTTCCATCCCCGTTAAGAGGACACGTGCTGGACCTGCTGTCATTATGCACAGTCGCCAGGACACGGAAGCAGCTCCAGCTCCTCAACGATGACGGATGAAGTATGTACACGATGAAACGTTATCAGCCATAAAAAGAAGTGAATCCTGCCATTTGTGACAACATGGATGGACCCTGAGGGTAGCGTTATGCCAAGTGAGATGAGCCAGACAGAGAAAGACAAATATGGCAACATATACTTGGAATCTAAAATCACCAAATTCATAGAAACAGAGTCGGGAGAGGGATGGTGGCCAGGGGCTGGGGGCTGGGCCAGTGGGCGGATGGCGGTCGGAGCGCCAACTTCCAGCCCCAAGATGAGCAGGTTCTGGTGTCGGACGCACAGCGAGGTGACGACGGTGAGCGATACTGTGCAACGACGGACTTGGAAGTCGCCAAGAGTGGGGATCTTAAATGTGATCGCTGCCCCAAAATGGTAAGAAGGGCAGTGCCGACGCGGCTGCCCGAGCTTCGGGGGATCACTGTGCAACATCGCTGCTTGTCAAGCTGTCACAGCGTCCACCTGAAACTTACATGTCACACGTCGATTGCATCTCAATTAAGCTGGAAAAAACAAATGAAAAAAAATGTATGTGCAAGAGGATACCTAACTATGGCTGAACTTTTACCCAGCACTGTGAGTGGTGGGGGCGTGGAGACCTCGTTAACTGCTACGGGGCTTCCTGACACAAAGTGACGTAACGGGCTCATCCTTCTAGCTACGACTAGTACTTCAACACAGTTAGTGGAACAGATGAATATAAATATTTGCAAGTTTACGTTATCATATACAAATAAATACTAAGCTTAGATTACATGCTGGTTTTTAAAAAAATATTTTATTTACATGTTTAAAAGAACACAGGTTTGTAGCTTTTCTTCCTTGGGTGTAGTCATATTTGCTGAAAGTTGGTGGGAGCATTTTAATAAGATGCATAATGCAACCTATTAGCAACTAATGAAGGAGAAATGATGATCAGTGCACTGACACGGATTAGAGCACTAATTAGAGCACGTACGGCAGAAATGCCTGCTGAGGGCTTTGCACACCTGCTTGCTAATTCCTAAGCCTGGGTGTTGTGTCGTCAACAACACATGCTTGATTAGGACATGAAGTAAGATCACGTAACAACCCAGGAAGGCCGGGCTGCTTTATACTTTCTCTTCCCCCTGCACCCACAAGACTGAGGGAAAGGTAATTCCATTCAAAGGGAGGGACAGAGTAGATACGTCTGTCCCAAAGGTCCAGTTCTGGGCACTGTCGTGAAGTTGGTTTCAGAGAACTGCCGAGCAGACTCAGGATGAGGGGCGTTGGGGACCCAGAAACCTTGTTAGATGGAGGTGGGGGGAAGGCGACTGTTTCCGGGTGTGATTTCTCCCGAGGTCCAGCAGCCCCTCTCTGTGTTCAACAGAAACACCATCTCTCTAGCGCTTCCCTCTCAGGGTCCCGCAGGGGGCACCTGCCACCCGTGTGCATGCACCTTCCTCCACTACCTGCTGAGCCCTGGATGCAGGGGAAGCAGCCACAGCAGGACACACGGCGAAGCTGGAGAGCGACCTCTTCTTATGCAGGGTGCCCCATGCACCCGCAGTGTTCATGTCACCTGTCATTGTGGCTGGGCTACCCTGACCTACTCAAGCAGAACCTGAATTTCTGTAAAACCCTCGGACGACTCCATGTGCCACCACTGGTGACGCGTGGCCCTGGCGCTCTCTGTCACTCTGCACTCCCCGTCAAAGCTGTGAATTCCTCGCAACACTTGTGGGTCAGGTAACAAACACCCTCTCACCCATCGCTACCCTCATGGTCCTGCTATTAGAAGACTCTGCCTCGCCCCACATTACACATTCAAATTTGTTTCTTAAAGTGACTTTAGATTTAATTTCCAAACAATTTCCTACCCCCAAGGAGCATTGGCGTACATAAAGATTGAGAAATATTCCCACTGGGGACCTGAAATGAGGTTATGTGTGGTGGTTTACAGGGTGACTTAGGAGTCTGAAAACAGAATAATTAGCCGTGCTCAACAGCTGAATGTATCTCCAGGCAAAGCCTGTCACCAGCAAAAATGATGAATAATGATGTGCTGATAAATTGTAATTAAAAAAAAAAAGGATGGCGAGAGACAACCCGTAGAGTAAGAGAATCTTAAAAGATACATCAGGTTTAAATAGAATCTGTCACGCTGAAGTCTCTAAGGATGTGTATTTGGGTGACAAAAACCTTTCAACAACGATTGCTCTGAAGCCAGGATAAGGCCACTTGTGGGAGAGGGAAGGGTGACAACGCTGTGGGAGGGGCACAGGGCTGGCGTGTGGTTGGTGACAACATCTCCACCACAAAGACCAACTGGCGGTGGTCACACAACGGTTGCTGTGAAATAGTTAAGGCAGGCCTTGGTTCTATGTGGTCCTTTGTGGGTGTGATTTATTTTATTATAAAACTACATAAACATCAAGGGAGTCTGGCCGGAGAGCCCAGTTCTACCCAAAAGCTGAAGTATCTTTGCTACATGTCAGGCTTGTTGCAAATGTGTCTAGGGCATTTGCTTCACTGGGAAAATATTAAAATCAGATTAAAAAGAGAAACGAATACCTTTATAAACAAACAAGACAGAATAAAATAAATACTGGGTGTGGCTTCGGGACTCATCCTGCTGCATCCGTCTGTTACGGGCGCCTTTTTCTGGCTTTAGCATCAGTCATCGGCTGGTCCAGTGCTTGGACATGGCAGCCCTGGGTCCCGACGCCAGCGAGACCTGGACCTGTGAACACCAGCCATTTCCTCCTCCTCACGTGGGAAACGCGCGAGCACAGCCAATCCCAGAGCTTCCTGAGGATGCGAGTCCTGTGAAGTCTCGGGGCTGCGCCTGGCCTGCCTGTGAGCACGGTAAGACCGATGCTTCCAGAAGTGGTGAAAAGGGCAGGGCTTTGGAAGTCTGCATTTAAGCAGAGTAACTATTTTCTGCTGATTTCATAAATCACGTAAGTGTTCATTTAGGAAAAGTAAATCTGGGAGCTATTCTCTATTGTGCTTAACAAATCTGGAAAACAAATCACCACTCAAATCCTCACCATCTTAGAATAATACTCCACAGGTGGAAGTGCAGAGTCAAATCCTTTAAATGTCATCAGCCTCGTGACAGGTGACTTGTCCTTGCGTTACACTAGCGTTCAAGACTAGGTCCTAAAGCCGAAACAATGACTTTGATCAAAATGGGCTTCGAATGTGGGCCATGCTGAACCTTCAAACGTTGCACCCAGTCGAGGTGAGGGCACATGGGGGTTACACTATTATTCTCTATATTTTCATGCCTGGAAACTTCCATTAAAAGTACCTCCACACTCAGCAAGCTATAAACATTCATACGTACAGCTTTTTGTACGACAATTATACCTCAGTAGTTTAAAATTTACAGGGTGAAACCAGGAATATAATCTTTTAAAAAATAGATAAAGTTGCCCTTAATATCTCTTCGGAAGGAACTCTGTTGATGAAAGTTCAACAGACTCTCTTTCTAGACGTCCAAGACAGCCCGTTTTCCTCCTGGGTTCAAACAGATCACCTTTTTATGTGGTTAAGTACCAGATAAAAGAAAAGGCTTGTCAATTTGATAGGTAAAAAAAAAAAATTGCATTTTCTCTTTTAATTTGTATCTCCCTGAATACTAGAGAAGCCGGCCTTGTTACTTTTCACATGCATTGGCTCTCTGAATGTCTTCTATTCATATCTTTGGCTCATTTTTCAATAGGGTCATCCATCCTTTTATTATTAGTCTCTGAGGATTCTTTATATGTTACAGATATTAACTTTGTTGTATAATACATGTGCCAAAGTTTTCCGGTTTTTGTCTAATTTTTATCACACAGACAATGTTAACCTTTATTCAGATATACTCATACGTATCTATATATCTATGGAGACATACAGAAATATAATTTTTTTCCTTTATGATTTTTTTCTTTGCCTTTCTATTTAGAGAGGCAAAAATACTATTTCCATGTATCTGTTACCTGTTTACAGATATTTTCTCCTTATTCATTTATGATTAAATATTACACATAATATTTACCATAGCATATATTTTATGACTTTTGGTTTTATTTGGATGCATTTTGTGAAGCAGGGATCTAACTTGGTTTTTCCTCTTGAATAGTCAGGTGTATTTTTCCTAAAAATAATGCATCTGTCCGAACGTACTTGAATTGTCTCCTTCATATTCTAATAATTACTGAAGCAGTTTTCTTCCTGCACATGGAATGTCCTTGTTAAAACCCTTCAAAAGTTTAGAACAGGCAGCTTTCAGGCTTGATAGCTGGAAATGTTATTCATTTTTCACAAACACATGTGCTTTGAGAAAAACCAAAGAAAATCCGTTACTACCCCATCTTTTCCACAGGACAGATAGGACGGGAGGAGCAGCTCAACGGTTCGGCCAAAGCTGGTCTTGTCCCCCTCTTGTGCCCAAAACAAGCGTTTATGACACCACCACGAAGTTCACATTACTGTGCACATAATCTTGAAATAATCTTGACATTCCCAGGAGAGGGGCAAACTCTTTGTCTTCACTTTGGAGATAAGGCTGGAAGATGCACGTGGCCTCAGGAGTTTGCATCTTGACCTCAAAGAACATTAGGAATGAGGGTGACAGGCGCCAGCCGTGAGGACGGGTGCTGACGGGTGATCGGGGACGGTGTGGTGCCCGACGGAGCAGGCTGGAGAGGGGCAGCAGTTAGAGAGCGACTGTGGGAAACCAAGGCTGTCTGTCACCAGTCTTGCTACGTCGTCTGCTTCCAGAAAGGCCGTCCTCCTTTGGAAGGTGGCACGTGAGCCCGTCTAGAGACGCACAGGAATCTCTAGGTTGTGCATTTTATTTGACTGAAGCAAACCCTAAACTACAGGTTGATGAAAACGACAAGATGAACAAGAGTTACCAACCCAAGAAACACCACGAATGACGCCTGTGCTATGTGGGGAGGAACCCAATGCCAAGGAGAGAAAAATAGAGCGAGAGCTATTGTTCCCAGAATAGGGCGGGCGAAGCTTAAAATATCGGTGTGTGTGTGTGTGTCTGTGTGTGTGTGTGTAACATGAGGTGAATGTGACAAGTTCTCTTGACCCCAAGGGACACCATGACCTGGACTGGTAAACAGAGTCTATCACGAGCTCACATGCACCTTTCAAGAAGAGAAATAAAGATTAATAAGATCATTTCAAAACAAACTCTGAGCCTGGGCCAGGATCAGCCCCGTGTGAACCCTCCTCAGCCACATGTGGAGCTGCCTGAGGGGGGGGCCCTTGCTGGACACAGAGAAGGCGGAGGTCACTGACTTCCAGGGACCTCAAAACACTACGCAGCGGTGCCTCGGTTTTCAAACATAATCCGTCCCAGAAGACCATTCGAGTTCTGAAACATTCGAAAACCGAGGCACGGTGTCCCCATAGAAAGTAAAGCAAAGTGGATTAATCCGTTCCAGACTTTTAAAATCAACCCCTAAAACTGCAAATTTAGCATGAATTTTACTATCTAATGACACCATAGATGCATAAAATTTACAGCATTCGTAAACTGAAATGTTCGTCAACAGACACGTTTGAAAACCAAGGTACCACTATATTTGTCTCTTTTCTTTGAAAAGGACTTGGAATCTAATCTTTACCGTCTGAGTCTAGTTTTTCAAGGATGCACTTTTTACAGACAACGTAATGACCCTGATTTTTTTTAATAGCTATGTCCTTCTTAGGTACAATAATAATTTAATTTCTAAAACACCTTTTTCTATAGCAGTAGCACATTGCCTACTTAAGAAACTGGATATGAATGTAATCACAGACCCTATAAATTACTGTACCTTTGAAATCTATTTTCACGTCCCTAAATCTAACACTTTCACAATGAAGACAGTAGCTCACTGACGTTCACAGGCTTATACGCGATGATTTAGACAATTAGCAGTGGCTGTAAAAGCCGAGGACATTCCTAATTGTCTGGAGACCTGCATGTGAATTGCCCTCTGGGAGGCAGCCGCTCAGGAGTGAGTCGGGAGCTAGTGGCAGGCTCCCCACCCAGCAGCCCCGCGGCACAGACACCTGACTGCATTGTCACAGGCCCCACACCACGTTGCTTAGAGCCGGCACAGGTGACTCCATGCTGACATGTGCGGAGCAGGTGGGGGACCTCACACAGGGACCCTCAGGCCCGAGCGTGGTCAGAGTCATCCAGGAGGCTTTGTCAAACACAAAGTGCTGCTCCCCCCACCTACATGTCTGCATTGCAAATTGAAAATGTGCGTTTCTGACAAGCTCAGGGAACTGTGGATCTAAAGGACGGCATCCATTTCCTCCTTAGAAAAAGGATTTTCAAAGCAAAATTACTAACTAAACAGCAGCAGCTTCAAGGCAACCAGTGGGGGTCGGCGAGGGGACAATGGATGTTTCGCTAGCGACACCGCATACAATTGTCAGATGTAAAGCACGTCTGTGCAGGGGGACCACAGCCACCTTCCCGGGACAGGCAAGCCTGCTGCCCATGCCTGCCACTGCCTCCACCCTCCTGTGACCTCAGTGATCCGACGTGAGCACCTGGCACAGGGGCCTCCAGAATGTGCCCAGAGGGTCACTGCCCTCGGCTTCAGAAAGCAAAGCATAATCGGGACTGCGGCCTCTCCTTCCTTCAAGCCCCGTCAGGCCTCCCTCCCAGGAGGCAGGTGGGGTGATGGGAGACACAGGAAGGGTTCTGTCTGGTTCAGGAAGAGCAGGCAAGCGTGGTCACACCTGGGCCGGCAATGGCGGCTTCTACCGTGGAGTCACGGCTGGTTGCTGTGAATACTCGAGGTCCCACATCACCCAGACTCGCTCGTTTGGGGCCAAGATCAGGGAGGAACTGAGCGGGAGCCTGCACCATGACAGGAGTGCATCTGGTCCCCATGTGCCCTCTGCACCTTGGACAGCGGCAGAGGGGACAGGGGCCAGGGAGCAAGGAGGTGGGAGCCGCCGTCTCAGACTCTGGTAGTGACTTGTCAGCCACATTTGGAAGTTGTCCCATACGTCAGCGTAGGACACAACAAAGAATGCACACGCCTTGATCTTCCCGTATGTTTCCGCACGGAGATGCTTGCCACGCCGAGTTGTTGTGTATCCAGAGGACAGTCTAGCCACATCCTCCCCGTCCCCTCCCGTCCTGCTGGCTAAGCTCTTCACGTGTAACTACTCTCCCTTTCTGCATCGGCTCCTTACAGAAACGCCGTGTACCTCACAGAAAGCTCCCTAATTTGAAGGTAATGATCTCAAAGTCTCCGTCACCTTCTCCCTCCTTTCCCTCTCATTTACCCCAATCATTAAGCCCCGAACGCAGGTCGTAGGCTAGAGATGAACCTGGTGTAATTCTTGTCCTCAGGACACAAATGATATTAGGGGAAACTACAGGTTTCCAGGAGGGGACATAAGAAGGGATCAGCTTTCATTTGGGGGGTAATTTAGGCGGAGAAACGCACGAGGAGGCCCTGAGCTGGGGAGGAAGAGGGGCAGACGGGTGGCTGGGCCCCGGGGGCGGGCAGTGAGGCCACAGCATTCCCGACCTTGGTGAAGACGGACTTTACCTTCAGAGCAGCAGAAAAGATTTGAGGACACAGTTACGTGTGGTACGAGACGACTGGATTTTTAGTGAGATCTCTTTGGCCGCGGTGTGGGGACGGGGCTGGAGAGAAGGGACGTGGGGTGGCGGCACCCACTGTAGCATCCACGCCAGACACCACGGTGCCCGAACTAACATGGTAGAGCGAGTGGAAAACTGGGGCAGCTTCCACATAATCCAGAAGGTAAAATCACTAGGTAACTCGCTCGAGAAGGGAGACGAGGGGCTGAGGTGCAGGCATTAGCCAGCGTGTGGAGGGTGGTGTCAGTCCCTGCAATTCGGGGCCCGGGGACACCAAGGGCTCATTTTCAGTGTCAGACACATATGCGCATTCACGAGCACTGGCCACTGGGGTGCAGGTCTCTCGGTAAGTCTGGGGTTCACCAAACGTGACTTCCCAATCACGTGGGTCACTAATACCGTTGGGAGCCATTAGACAGTGGCTGGTTTAGGCTGTGGACTCAAAGGCCTGGGGGTAGGACCCGAGAGATCATAATTCCCAGAGAAAGACTTTCGCTAACTAGGAGCTGCCTTTTTTCTTTTTTTTTTTTAATTGTCTGGTTCCAATCCATGTGTATCCACGGAGCAAACCTGACCTTATGGATGACTTGGTCTACCTCTTGAAACAAAAAGAAATAAACACGGGGCGTTTCCGTCTGGCTGTGTCGGTGGCTGGCTGAGGAGTCCAGACGCGAAGGACTCAGCCATGAGAAGCAGCCACAGCTCCGTCCTCTCCGGGGCGCCGTCTACTCCTGGGTTTGCTCTCACTGCTCGGCGTCCTAGGCAAAGATTTCCATGGATTCAACCCCGTGATGAGAGTTCTGATTCCAGCAACGAGCAGCCCTGTCACAAGGCCACACACGGACCGGCTCGCCCGATGTCATCAGCCCAGCCACTGTCCCCCACCTACACAATGAGTTTCATCACACTTTGAAGCAAGAAGCAAAATTCTCAAGACACTAGCTTGGCATCCAAAAGACTCCGTTTCCTGCAAAGCTACTCACTACCTTCCCACATTTGTACAGAGACCTTGCTTTGCTCTGCGGTGGCCTGGGACACAATCTGTCCCTCAGCTGAAGGAGGGAGCAGTCACATTTGGAAAAGAGTCACTTCATACACGTGCTAA
Source organism: Rhinolophus sinicus (assembly GCF_036562045.2). NCBI lineage: Eukaryota > Metazoa > Chordata > Mammalia > Chiroptera > Rhinolophidae > Rhinolophus > Rhinolophus sinicus. The sequence goes on from NC_133759.1 coordinate 530,553, forward strand.
ACTGCCGTGATTAATAAAACATGTTTCTCTGACGTGACGTGGAGATAATTTTCCTTCTATTTTAAGCTGTGATTGGAAGAACTCGTCTGCCCTCTGTCTCGTTCCTCAGGGGACCTGCCCTTTCCTGAGAAGTTGTTACATCCTTACTCCCATCATGGTCAATTCTTTGCAGTGCTTAAAACTTAATCCTCAATGAGTTTAAGAGGAAAGGTGTACACGTGTCCATATCTCACATTCTTGCGTTTTATAAACATGTAAATATGCATTTTCTGCTGTAACTACCGGGGGTGCCAAAAAAACGTATACACATGACTTGTGATGAGTATCTTTTGTTACCAGTATATATTGAGTATTACATATATACATATATATTTTAACAGTCAAATAAGTTGCAGGATCGTTGGTGCTAAGGGGAGATGCCCACGGTCACCCCCCTGGCAAGGGCACATCTGAGCCTTGCAACCTTAGAGGGTGCGGTCCCCAACCTAAGCATTTGACCACAGAAATCATGACACTTCTGGAACATTCTTATCTTTGTGAGATTTCACAGCCTCTGGCATCAGTGGAAGATTCAAATTAAGTACTCAAATCTGAAAGGCCACCTCCAAAAGGCTTCGACATGTGCTGTTTGGTATCTGGGGACGTGCGTAGCTTGGTCCCAGAAACAGAACTGCTTTTCTCAGAATAAATGCAAATCCTGAATTACAGTAACTTGCTCAGCAGCAACCACGCAGTGAGATGCTCGTCTTCAGGAAGATGGGTGGTCCTGACATTCAGTTCATTTTCCAGCTGTAAATTATGTAGGAAACAAATCACCTGTGCAGGTCTAGTAACTCCTATGGCCTATTTCTCATGATATCATATTTATATGAGGATGTGAAAACCTCCACCTTCTCCCTCATTGGAGCCAAAATAAAATATAGCAGAGCTGCTGAAACTTCTATTAAATCACTGAAATTATGTTTCCAAAAATAATCAGGGAAATGTTAAAATAGAGTTGCTTTGTATGCGAGTGAAGCTGCTAGGAGACCAGCACACTGCTGAGCTGAGGGGGAGCCACGCCTGCGGCCGCGGCTACAGGCTCACAGCAGACGTCCACCTGCTTTCACCTGAAAACTCACTATGTGCACAGTCTTAACGTGCATCTCCTCTAATGTGCATCTCTAATAAAAAGAGAATTACACTTGACATGAACGCACGAGCAGGGTTTGCACACGCTTTCTCTTCTAGTGAGGAGATGAAGTGTGTAATTCACCAAAACTCTGCACACTAACAGCTTCTATATCTACACTGAACACCTTTCACTGTAAGTGAAAATTTCACAAAAATATCGTCTAGTTTGAGACTCGTTCTCAGAAGAACCTGGGAGAGGAGAAAATAAATAGTTTTACTTAGACTTGTGCCTGGCCACGTGGGGACGTGCCAGGGACGTCGGCCCTTTGCTTTTCTGTACAAAACACTGGCAATACTGCTCCTGGGCATCATGCCTGTCGTGACACACAGTGACCCCAGCCTCGTCTGGGGCGTCACCTCCCCCTCCAAGCAGCCTGCTGAGAGGTCCTGGACGGCCCTCCTGCACCACCGAGGGCAGAGCCCCCCTGAGGACGTGGTTTAGCAAAGTCTTCCTCACATAAGCTTTCCATTCGGGAGCTGACGAGAGACGAGTGCTGGCAGTGAAGCACGTCTCACCCGCAACTCGCAGCTCCTGCTAAGTGAACTCTGCATCCTTCTTGTTCTTTCTCACAGAAATCACATGCACCATAGAAAGGAAAGTTAATTCCAAAATTTGGGATTCTTTGAGAGTGGTGTGTGCGTATCTTTGTGGAAATGAATGTTGTTTTTCCTTGGTTCTGTCCTATTCTGACATTGCAGAGACAAAGGAGAGTCCAACGCTCAGACAACACCTTGGAGCCGAAACCAGTGGCAAATAGCATGATCTAGAATTCAAATTATAAAGGTCCTCTCAGTGCACTTCCAAGGTCAACTGGTCAACTCGCTTGCTCGTGACTGATTAAGCAGGGTGTCCCTTCTGAAACAACTCAGGCCTGACACTGGCAGGTGGAGGTGAGCAAGGCAGGTGCCCAGGTGGGGCCAGGGGTCGGGAGGCACAGTGGTGGCCTGAGGTCAGATGCCCAGAGGTGAGGAGGGGTCCTCCTGAGTGAGATGGGGGAAGAGGTAGTCTGTGGTGTGGAGGGCATCCAGTGGGAGACGTTCCGTCACAGGGCAGAGGGAGGTGTCACCCACGGGCAGCAGCCGGGCTCAGGGTGTTGGGGCCTCTGGGGGGCGAGGTTGGAGCCGTGCCGGGTGGAAGGTGGGGGTGGGGCAGTGCTCAGTACAAGGTTCTGGGACTGGACGGCTGTTGGCAGTGATGGTGGCAATTCTCTCTTGGTCACACACAGGGAACTGACCAGTGAGCAAGTACCGTAGGGACATGGGCACCGGCTTCTCATTGTCAGAGAAAATGCCGCCAACGCCCTGCGATGGGGGCGAGATGAAGTGCGTGGGCGCTCTGGTATTTGGTTCCTGCTGAAGCTACACTGAAGCCGCACCGTAGCCGACAGACGGTCCTGAAGCTGACAGGGGGACGCAGTTTCCTGAGAGCTGGCACTGCACGTGCATCACAGACTCAGGGGCGGATTGAGGGCCCAGTGTGACCTCTGAGGGGTGAATGCAGGGATAAATCAGACCCTCTGATGGTGCTGGGGACAGCGACTCTTCTCCAGAAGCAGAAGAGCAAGTTGCTGCGTCACACGGGACTCACACAGGACACGGAGAAATGGGTGACAGTTACATGGGGCTCACGACGGTCACATGGTGACCAATGACACACACATCCACGTTCCGTCTCACTGTCACAGCCCATCGTGGCGGTTAGAGCGTGGGTGTCTCTGCTGGAATGTGGGTGTCACTGTTAGAACGTGGGTGTCACTGTTAGAACGTGGGTGTCACTGTTAGAACGTGGGTGTCACTGTTAGAACGTGGGTGTCACTGTTAGAACGTGGGTGTCACTGTTAGAACGTGGGTGTCACTGTTAGAATGTGTCACTGTTAGCATGTGTGTGTTACGGTTAGAATGTGTGTTATGAGAGCACTTTGCAAACGAGCAGCATGAACTCGGAACTTAAACACACGGCTAGTCCGGACCTTGGGCGCGTACATTAGAGGTGAAGGGTCCTGGCCTGATTCCAGGCCACACCTCCAGCCTTTTCAGTCTGTCCCTGAAATGAAACGCAGGTCGCCTCCCGCACACGTGGGCTGTCAGGTGCTGTGCCCTTCTGCGTTTCCCAGCACGTCACTGCACACATCATCTTAGCCGCTCACATCAGCGCTGTCCTTCTCAGGAAAATCAGAGGGGGTGTGCGTGGCTCTGAGTCAATCCAGTGTTTTCTAAGGTAGTGAGATTTCCCGTTTATCCCAAGGACGGCAGTTCACAGACTGACGCGCCAGGTGAGTGACGGGTCCTCTCCCGTTCCTGGTGGCTGTCACTCATGGGACCTTCCTTCCTTCCCTGTTTGCTGACCCGTCCGTGCCTGCTGCCCACTGTACCTGTCAACTTACATGCTCACCTCCTCTGAGGCAGGGACGGAGGACCCTGGATGGGCACCCGTTCCGGCCAGGTCTTGGCTGGGCTGCTACGTTGGAAAGGTTCACCCCAGACACCTGGCTTCTGGCGTTTGGGGAAAGACTATGAGCAGGAATTTATGTTGTAAACTTATGCAAACATGAGCTTCTGCTTATGTGTTTCCAGGAGACACTGGACTCCTCAGTCAGTACACGCTGGAGACAATTCCCCTGCCTGCACCCGGGACACCGTCCTAGACGGAGTGTCACTTCTTGGTCCCACCTCAAGGACTGGGACCTCTGCTTTGACGGTGACCCTTGGCTCAGCTGTAGAAGTTCTTCCTCCACACCAGCACCCACCCAGTCCTGTGAAATATCAAAGATGATTCTCGGTAAAGCTGTGACTCGCACGTGCCCTCCGGTGACAGAGTTCTGTGCAGACTCCGGTTCTGGCCCTCACTCAGCTGTCACTCTAAGCTCCTTATTTTCTCGCTAAAGTATGCATGCATTTCTTTTCCATTTTGTTTATTATTTCCAGAGAAAGGGGTCCAACTGCCACATTACTAGAAATGGAACCCGAAAAGCTAAGGGTTTTATTATTTATTCAGTTATTTAATCTTTAAAGTCCAGTGACAGTCATTTGAGAGAAAAGCTACTACTGAAGATGTGGATTATTTTATAACTTTAAATTTAAAGGAGAAGTTTAACATGGTTTAACCTCCCCCCATTTATGTATTTTTTCTTTTTATTGAAGATCAATAATTTTCTTTCAGTATTTTAAGGGATAATGATTTATTGACAGGCCCACAGGGCAACTTCCATCCTGCCCTAGTTTTGATGCTAGAAACGCTGTGTCACTTGCTGAGTGACACAATCTCTCTGGATACAGTTCCGAGAAGTCAGTCACATCCGAAGGAAAGCGGGGGGTTCTGACCACTTAATCATGGACAAGAACCTCATGTGGGCGCAGAGATTAAGTCACACGGAGTCTTTTCTGGGACTGAAGTCTTGTTTGTAACCATGACATCTCTGAGTGTGTTGGTTTTAATCAGTGCATCATTTCACAGCAGACACTCTACTTAAAATTCTGGTGTCATTTGGTCTCCAAAGACCTGATCAAAAGTTGGTGATGCTATCAGTTTAAAACGTGCCCAGAACCCCTGGACAGATTAGACTCTGCTGGTTAATTAAAATGGCACGTGTGTGGTGCTCTGGGCTCTTCCAGGTGTCCAGCCGCTGGACGGCCTGCCTTCCGGGGCTCAGTGAGTCAGTCACTCTCTCAGCCTCGTGTGTAACCTCACATTTCTCCAAGGAAATACTCTGGGGTGTAACCTGAGGGACCCCACAGTTTACTTTTACATCTACTTAGTTTTTATGAAATACAGGTCTTTAATAATGACATAGTCATCTGATTTCAGTTCCGATAAAAGCAAGAATCAAACTTCCTCTTGTTTAGCTGAGTCCTAATAAAACCAGAAAGGGCGACGCTTCACAAAATGCATCAACATTTGCTTGTAAATTTTACACAGACACTGAACTTGGCTCCGTCAAGGTGCTTGACTGTCGGCGTTGCAGGGAAGCTCACATACTAAGCCATCGTTACAAATGTGCTTTGGGAATAAATAACACGCTGCCCGGCTCCATTTCTGCACATAGAGCGCCAGCATTCAGCCAGGTAGACGGGGGAAACGCGTCACAGAGCGAGTAACCTGTGTAAGTGGTTCATACATTTAAAATGGCCCAGTAACGATGTAACAGGACATTGTCCTCACTCCTATTAGCTCATCCAATGGCTGGTTTAGGTCACGGCTTTTAGCTTTGTGGGTGGACTGGAGGGGTCCTCGTGCTCTTGGAAATCACGGGCAAAAGCTGAGTCGAATGCCTCCATGTGCTGTTTCCTGTTGGGAAAAGGACCGTTGCTTCCAGAAGATTCTCAAAGTGTACGAGATGAATAAAAGTTAAATGTCACCGCCTCAAACAAAGGTGGACCTATTATTTGGGATGAAGGTATTTCTCTAATGAACGTGCTGACTGATGTAGCTGAGGGTGGGGATTTCAAAAGAGCAAGGTGCCATCAGGCCCAATCACTGCCTTCCTAACACAGGGAACCCCCACGAGTGTGAACCCCTCACGACCAGGAGGGCGCCCCTATTCACTGTCCCTCTCTCCCAGCACCGGGGGCGGCCTCTGGCTTATGAAAGGTTGTCAGTCTTGGCTGAGTGAATAGTTACAACTCCAAGGAACATCACTCAAAAACATAAAAGGAGGAGGGATAGATAGACCTCTGGTTTTGATTCAACAATTCAGTGATCTGTCATTATAAGTACTTACAAACTCATAGTAGAGGGTTTAAACTTCAGTGTCCTTCAGAACGCCAAGCAGTACAAATTGTAAAGTTTCATGTGCTCAGATTGTGGAAAGGCCCTGACGAGCCAACTCCAGAAATGCCGGCGGCTGTGTTGTGAGTGGCCTCGCAGAATCTGTGAGCATCTCCCTGGTGTGTGGAGAAAACCATGCGGACTTCGGTCAGGTAAATCCCTGCTTGGAACACCTGGGAAGTTATTCTCAGGTTTGAACTTCAAACTCGAATAATCCCCTGGTTTGCACTATTGATGGTGTCACAGGTTGGAGCCAAGCTACAAGAATCACACGACTTACTTTATTCATCAGAAACCTAGTGTGCGCTGGAGCAGACGGCGTTAGTGAGCAAGACATGCCATCAAGCTTACACTCCACCCGGGGAAAACGGAGAGACCCAGGCCTTTGGATCACATCCAAAGATGATGAAATAGAATAAAACAAAGAAGAGCCCCAAATAACAAAACCAGCCCCAACAGTGGGTGGCGTGTGAATCATCGCATCCACAGGCAACGGGCAGAGACCTGGGCGGGCGCTGAGAGGTGATGTCAGCCCGCATTCATTTGGCAGATGGGGAGCCTACGACCAAAGAGGTGAGACGGCCTGTCTGGGGTAAAACAGGTGAGCCTGGACGGCAGAAGCTAGGCTGGCACTCCTGTGTCCTGGCAGCCCTCTCAGAGAATGAGACCGCACTTGTCCCCCAGCATTGTCACTGGATGGCTGCTTGGTGAACCCATGAATCAGCTACCTTTCATTTCCCATGTGAGGAACAGGACAGATTACACCGTCTGCGAACCTCAGTGCAGCTGAGCAGTGGGACGTGGGTGTCGTGTGTACTGATGGGTGACTATTAGCTGGAATGCCTGCAGCTCGAACTAAGGAACTCGGTTAGTACAAATCAAGCCGTGGGTCATGGCCCTCCTGGTGAAATGCTGACGGGGACGTTTAGGAGGCTCATTCAGTGACGTCTCTCTGCATTAAGTACGTGCATCATTCGACTTCACAGTCTCACGTCTAGGACACAAGCACACAGACACACCCACAAATTGGCCAGGTACCTATAGAAACTACACTTATCGTAGGCAGGAAAAAGGAGATGGCTAGGCTGGCCTTATTCAGTTTTTAGGATTACGGAGCAGTGATCAATTTAAAAGTTTCTGTGAAAATTTTAGTCCCAGTATCTCTGTTGGGTTTGATATATATATATAATAGAGCATAATAAAATTGTTTCATTCTTCAGAAACACCGACCCTGACACAATAGCTGTACACAGAACTTCCATACGTGACCTTAATTGATCGACTCTACCCTAAATGGACCCCCTCAACCTCCTGGGAGGCCCTACGATGTCACGGCTGAGCCGGCACTGGCGACGGGTGTCAGATATTTAGATCCCCATCTGGGCCCTAACGATTGAGCACCCAAGACCGGCTTTGCTTCGGTTCGTTTCTGTAAAGCAGGGCTAACACTGTCAACCCAAGCACACCTGACAGTTCTGAGCGGCTATCCCGACACCAGGCATGGTAAACGCCTCCACCATTGCCTCTGTGTGCACGCGGGAGTACGCCTCCAAGTAGCACGTCCGTTGTCCAGGATGTGGTTAGAATTCTGGCTCCCTCTTCCTGAGCTGCCTGGGAGCTCACGGGAAATGGTGATACAATAGCCCTGTGAGTTCCACACACTTGAAAAGCAGTATAAGTTAATAACTGTACTTCTGAGAAATCCTGAAAGTTCTTCACTGAAGTCTATGCCCAATATGATATTTATAACAAATTATTGCAGAGCGATTGAAGGAGGCAGTCTTTAGTAATAACTGATCTACTGAAAAGAAAAATATGCATGTGCCTACGGTAGAGAAATTCTGCAATCGTAATAATGTTGCAAAAAGTCAAAATCCCCTCCTGCTTCCCCCAAGCAGAACCACGTAGTCTGTCTGGTGTGTTTGTAACGCATATACACCCACTGACTAGTACTGGGCTTTACATTTTTAAAAGGGACAAAAGCTCATGTTTTGCTCTGCAAGTTGTACCATCTATAGCCCCTCAAATTACGACAGACATCCAAAACTTGACCATCTATATTTTGTCAACTAGTGTATAATCTTGTGATTGTATAGCTTAAAAAAGAAACAGGCTTAATTTTACTTAGATTGGGAGTCAGCAATATTGTTTCTGTAAAGGGCCAGATAATATTTTAAACGCTGGGGGCCACTACAGCTGTACCCCCTCAGCTCTGCTACTGAAGCTCAGAAGCCAAAGACAATAAGTAAATGAGCAGGAAAGGACATGTTCCAATAAAACTTTATTTACAAAATCAAGCTGTGGGTCAGTTTTCCCCTAAGGGCGGTGCTTGCTGGGCCTTGCTTAAATCACTTTTTAACACCCAATGCTAGCACCTGGTGCCCTAAGCCAGGTGGCATGTACATTAGTTTTCTAACCATTTGCAAATTCATGCAATGGAAGACTGCTACAACTTTTAAAGGCACGTGATTGTTGGACGGTGAGTTTACCATTGTCGTGGGGCATCTTGAATACAACGGGTCCCCACAGATAGAATCCTAGCAGAGAGAGGGTGACTTTACAAAGAGAAAACAGCACATTAGTTACTGTTCATTAAATGAGGAAACAAAAGATACTCAGGAATATGAAAAGCAAGTGGAGACTGAGTGAGAAGAGAAACAGATGAGCTACGGCAGCAAGAAGAACCATTTCAGTGTGTTTTATTGATCATTAACCTTTTGCTTGAGGAGACATTTGAAAATAACAGAGGAGCGTGCTGTCGGTCTGGCAGGAAGCCTCCAATGATGCATGAGAGCGTTTGCTCAAAAATGCCAAAGGTCACCAGAGAATCACATATTGGCAGTTAAAATGCCTTTGATATTGTGTTGCACACAAGTGAAGGGCGATAAGCCTCTCCTCTCGTGATGTGGGCTCAGAGATCGCGTGTGGTATCCAAGTCAAAACCAAACAGACATGGTTCAAAGTAACTGTAGGTTTCTCCTTTCTCGACACCATCAGATAAAATGGACTGACAAAATACCAACCTCACGGACATATTTCTTATCAAGTATTTATTTAAGAATGCCAAGGATTCTTAAATAGTCATTCATATTAATGGTGGTTCAACAATTTATCATACAGACTGTTTTCCAAAAACTGGAGGACCTTCCTACCCCTTTACAGACACAGACAACCTTAGATGTGCAAAGCCGTCCCCCAGTTTACTCAGTCTTTGAAAACAAATGTCTAGGACATGGCCGAGTGGTATCTTACATTAGTTATTAGAAATATTAGGACAAATTTAAGCCTTTTTTTCCCCTAGAACAAAAGCCTACTAATAAACTTGGGAGGAATTTGAAAAATCTGCAGTTTTGTAGGATTACATACTTTCTCTACATCACCAAATAAACATTGTTATGTTCAAAAAAATCTACTGCACTTAGAGCTTTATGAATTTAGCAAAGCATCTGAATGTCTCTGGTTGCTTTATATGGAAAATAATTCAGCATTGCCTTCTAAAATAAACTCAATTTGCAAAATGAAGCTTTGCAGGTGTATTAATTTGATGAACATAAAAATCAACCTTAGACCAAAAATATTAACTTGCTTTAAGGGTAGGATGGGTTTCCTGATTTTTGTTGACAATGATATAAACCTAACTGAAGAGACGACAACGTTTATAATGTGTGATAGAAATAAACACCAAGTACATAATGAAGGAGAAAATCTTCACAGGTTATCCGGAAGGGTTTTCTTTTCTTTTTTCTTCATGATCTCACACGAGTGGGCCTGTGACTTCTACTTTGGATGATTAAGGAAAAGAAACCAAAGCAACGGAAGACGTCACCTTCCTTCCTGGTCACCCCACCCCACCCCACGGACATCAACTCTAACAACAGGTTAGTTGACTAGTCCTTCAACCCTAGATAACGGGGGGTCGGCTCTTTTCTGCAGGACCAGAGTGGAAGGAAGGGGGGTCTCAGGTCACAGCCAGTGGGAGACTGAGCAGCCCCCCTGCTGCCTGCACCGGGGCCACAGACTCTACTGGTCTCAGCCAGGCTGCGCAGAGGAAAAATCTTGCCCTACAGACCTTCTGACCTCACGAGGCTAAACTACATGTTAAACACCCCAGATTCAAACATGCGACGCATGAAAACCCGTGACCCCCTAGCACCTGTGCACGAGGCTGTCCTCATGCTGAAATGTCGTAACTCTGCAGAATATGCATAAGTCACCCACTTCTACCTTGAATGTGACCCAGCACCCTGGGTGAGAGACACAGATTCGAGTTTCATCCCCCGTCTGCTTACTGGTCGATCTCCTCCAGTCTGGCCCACCCCAGAGACCTCGCTGGGACAGTCACACTAACCGCCCCACCTGCATGAATGGACACACCGGTCAGCAGGATTTTTAAAAAGTATTTAAACGACGCTACTCTTCTGCCTCAACACTAAATTGCTTCCTGATTTACTGTGTATAAAATCCAACTCCTCGTCATGACCACGACCTACAAGCCAACAGGACGCAGTCTGCTTCAGCTGATGACATCTTATCTCGTGAGATCTCCTCTTGGCTCAGGGCCGTGACGTGACGATTCCTCTGTTGGGAAAGCCAGCACCCAACTCCCCGGGCTCCTGGCTGAGGTCTCCCACCTGCCCTGACGCCCCAGCCTGCGAGTTCCCTTCCCCCCATCACCATTATCTGCTTCCTCCACACTCGCTACTCAGCGCCTTTGGGACACTTAGCCACTGCCCGGTCCTTCCTTTAGGCTGGAGGCCCCACGAGAGCACACGTGAAGCCCCATGTGCTAACCGTTCTTCCCGGTCAGTGGGGAGACCCACGTGGAGGATGAAAGTGCTGCAGACCTAAGGGCACATGACCACACACACCATTCACTCACTCACAACGAGATGCTTTGAATCACAGCCTCATGTGCTGATTGGGCTTTTCTTGAAAATATCGTGATTACAACAGGCGATTCGGAGAGACGAGGTGGGGAAAGTGGTGCAATAACAAAGATGAAAAAAGCCCTTTGTTTATACAGAAGAAACACAAGAAAGTTTAGGAACTGAATGATTTTGTTTATGTCATGGATTTCCTGTCCCCGAAGTCGACAGGAGCCCGACGGAAGCATTGTTTATCAGCTTGTCAAGTCACGGTTAATGACAGCTGCTGATGGAGCTTCTGTCTACACCGGGAACTGCACCCACGCTTTCAGGCCCCGTGTTAATCCTTACGACAACCTCCCTGTGTCGCTGTCACTATTACCCTCATTTTGTAGATTAGGGCAATCCGGACCCTTCTATCTCAACAGGCCACGGAAACAAGAATATTTCAGCAAATCATCTACGAGTCTAGCAGAGGAAAAGGCACTGCCGCTGTCACTGCTGTACTTGGACAGTGTGACGCTGTCTCTGGCTGGAGAGACGGGGGTGTTGGGTTAATTAAGAGGAAAGACGCGGCATGGCTTTCCGTGTCACGCACTCAGCAATGCCAGGTACTGGAGACTTGGAGCAACAGGAAGGAGACGAAAACACCTAACAGACACGGGACAGAAAGATCTGGAACGCCCGTTCATTCATTCACTCACTCATTCATACTATGAACCCTCTATTTCCTGGCCGCCTACAGTGACCAAGCAGCATGCTACATGCTGGAGACACAGAGGTGCCCACGGAGCACCCCCGCCCACACATGGCACTGCCACTCTGTTCGATGAGACAAGTAAACCAACAGCAAGATGTGCTGGATGACTTGCAGGGTAGATGCAGTTTAGGGAATATTTACAAGAGTTACATAGAGACCTAACTTCTGAGTAAATAAGCAGTGCAAAATAAACCGCCGGCAGCTGGTTTTATGAGGCAGTAGAAATGCTAAAAGCACAATTCTATACATAAATAAGGACAGTACATCTTGGCATATAGACACATAACACAAGAAACTTTTCAGATGGAAACAGTAAAGTCCATATGACCACGAAATGAGAAAATATGTTTCTCAAAGGTTGGCTGTTTACAAACCTATTCTGCTTTCCCAAATCGTATCATACGGTTATTTATTTCAGACATGAAACTGTCAGATTAATTCAGGTTCTCACTAGACTTCATTCCTGATTGTGTCAAATTCAGTCCTAAGTGCCACCGCCTGACAGATGGGTTCAACTTTCACACTCTCACAATAAAGAGATGATTTTACCCTTTTCAGGCAAACTGCCTAAACTGATGTCCCATAATCCTTAAGGGTAAAATTAGTGTGTAGACTACAGAGCTATAAACTGTCCAGCAGATCTACGCAATATATTTGACAGTCAATTGTCTTGCAAACCAAGTGACATTTATACCCTTGACAAGTCAAACTTAAAGCATCTTTTAAAATTAACCACTGGAAATAGAAGCACCTGGTCATAAACACAAATACTTGACAAAAGCATTTCCATTCCTGAAATACTTTTGTCTTTAAGGCTTTTACAGTCCATCGTGTTTCTATTATTATTGCCCCTCCTTCAAACAGATGTCTCTCCCCTGACGTTCGTATAGCTTGAAGTGTTACATATTCCCACACTTAGACTGTATTTAAATGCCAGTGTAATCTCTGTACTCAGTTTTCAGTGTTCTTTCCTTTTTTGCATGTGTCTGCTTTATGTTGCTGCAGATTTTCAGAGACGAAATAAAGATCCTTTAGAGAAAAGGAAGGGGCAGGAAACCAGAAGCATGCAAGCGGCTCAGGTCCTCTGAGCGTGAGCCCCGAGGCGGGTCCCAGGGCCCCGTCCTAGCACCCACCTCAGGACCCACCCTGCCCGTTTCTGAGTGGCCCCCGACCTCTCCAGAAGGGCCTCCTCCGTTGGCCATCTCCCTAGAGATGCAAATTTGGCTTGTGTCTTACTGCCCGTTTCCAGTTCCGTCACTGTCCCATTTCATTTGGATCCAACAATGATTTAAGGTCAGAGAAGCATGTTTGTGAGAGAGAATCAGGGAGAAACACCTGCCTTTCCTACCTCAGCTTGATCCGGGGGGCGGCGGGTGGGGGGACAGTGAGACTCCTGCCTGGGTCATGTCTAGAGCCGAGGATGGGAAGCAGACTCAGGCCCCCCGAGGACGCAATGCCGTGGTGACCAAACGCGAACCACAGATCTGAGATGACGCCCGAGGACAACAGATTTCACGTTCTGAGTGGGGAGCTCAACACCAGGCGAGAGTGCAAAACACAGTAGGCAGAGCAAGTTCTGTCACTCGGAGTCCTGACTCATGCTCGCCACACACGGAGCTCAGGGTGACAAGTACAGGGCGCCTCTGGGGACGGCTTGGGGTCTTTCCGTCACTGTCACGCTTTCCCCTGAACTGGGAAGACAATGGTTTTGCTCTGCACCTCAGTGTAAGGAAGGGGCTTCAAGGAGACCACTTTCTCTCGTCTGGATTTTGAGGCACGTGTTTCCCGCATGGGACTGTCTGAAGGACCAGCCACTCCCCCACCATCCTGACGTAGAGTTAAATAAGCGAGATTGTTGCAGCCTGTGTTGGACTTAATCTCCAGGCTCTCTCTTCCCTCCCCGGGGACATTTTGTTCTCAATGTTTTTCCTGTCAAGACAACAGCAGAGAACGTCCTCATTCTACTAGAAAGCATTTTGATGTACATCTCACGTTCTAAAATCCTTCAGCCTGACAGGCAGTGTTTTAATCAGATTCATTCTTTCACAGGCCTTAATCACAATGTCTGATTTTACTTTACACTTTTTTTTTGTTTGTGTTAAGAAAAAATGTTTTGTCCTGTCTCAGTTTTTTTTTACTCACTTTTTATTGTGGAACATGGGACACCGAATCTGACTTCCTTCTAATCAGCCTGTCAGACAAGAAGTGCAGCTTCCTGGCCTCAGCCTGAGACGGATTCCAGAGGCTGGGGGTGGGTGGGGGCTCTGCCCCTCATACACAGAAAAGACCCAGAAACAAGCCCTTCTTCTCTTAGCCTTTCATAAAGAAATCCTCAGGGGTCAGGCATCTACCCGTCCATGAAGGGGCCTAGTACATTGTTCTGTCCTGAAACTAATGAAAAAAGAAAAGCCACCTCGGGAAAGGCCCTTTCCAGGTGCTCCATGACCTCAGCAGGGCCTGGGTAACCACGGACGTCCTAACGCAGAGCTGGGGGACCGGCGGATATTCCTAAACAACCTGTGACAGCCTGGTGGCCCACACATCACACAGCCATGCACAGGGTTGCTCTGGGCCCAGGAAATACGGGACTTTCAAGAAACAACCACAGAATCAGTAGAAGATGCTGCTGGAAAGGCCTTCGAAGCCAGTCTCGCCCACCTTTCTCGGCTGAAACGCCCCCACGGCATTTTCTGCTTGTGGGAAAGTGACTAACCTTTTAGGAAGTGACAAGTGATTGGAGTTTGCCCATGAAAAAGAAAATATCCAGATCAATATGTTTAAGGAAATTCTTAAAATCACAATGTCAAAGCCAAACCGTTTTCACGTTAGGTAGAGTCTAACTCAAACTGTCCGCCCACAAACACCAAGGAGCCAGGAGCCATTCCAAGATTCCACGCATATTTCACTCATAAAAATGGGAAGGCACCTGCGAGCCAAGTGCATCCCTTTTCTGGACAGAAAGGCTTCAAAGCATCTCAAACGCTGAGGTCTTAAAATGTTGCTGGAGACAAGGTTGAGAAACCTTCACGTTTTTCAAAGCAAGTTTTTCCCTTAAAACGCCGCTTAGTCCCCAGGAAGGAGAATTCAAAGAGAACGCTTAAGCCCTCGGGCCCACAGTGAGTCACAGGTGACCATTGGGGACCTGCTCTAGGCCAGGGAAGGACAGACGCGGCTCCTTCAGACCAACAAGCAGCGGTGTCTCCTCTCCCTGTGGCCTCTGCTGCGTCTGCACCTGGTCAGCGAGAAGGACACTACGCAGGAAGGAGACGCACTGGGGTTTTGGGTAAGGACTGACCTTCCTCCTGCGGGTTCTGCGCGGAGAAGCAGCGGGGGCTCCGAGCGGAAGCGGGGCTCCTTCCTCAGGGAGAGAACGTCAGGCTGCGCCTGTTACCTCATCAGCGTCACCTGGCCAGGCAGGTGGGCTCGCTCTCCACCCGGCAGGTGCCCGAGGGGCGCAGTGAGCTGGTGCTCTGCGCAGGCCCCGGCAGGCAGGTGAGTGGGGTTCCAGCAGGTGGGCTGGGGGACTCCAAGGACAGACTTAACGTCCACACAGCGCCCCCACCCTCCTCCAAACACCACGCAGGTGCCCCAGCGAGGCAGCACCGCTCAGCTCAGCAGGCAGAAGCTCCTTCCCGCCACGTGTCCGTCACATCTGGAAACTCCCCCAGGCCTGTTTTCCAGTAGCTTCCATGGGCTCCTTAAGCCCAAGTGCGCTGGCGCCTGGGGCTCGCCCCTCCCCCCCAGGCACACAGGAGCCAGCTGTGACCACGCCCTGCAGAGGACGGAGCCGGCTCTGCCCAGACTCAGGTGTGCGTCCTTACACACACGCTCTTTGACAGTACGAAGGAGTTTTCCATCGAGGTGAATGAATCTGTGAAACGAGTGCATGTCTCCTCTCTCCTGGCCTTGCAAACACACCTAGCACTGCTCTCCCCTTGCTTTGTCACCTCGTCCTCACTGGCCTCTGCTGTTCTCGCGGCACGAGTGTGTCATTACTGTGACGGTCCCCTGAGCCACAGGCAGGCCCGTAGATTCCGTTACTGCCCTCTGCGTTCCTGAGCTTCTCCTCCTGAAACGTGGGCCAAAGGGCAGGATGGCGGCTTCCTGTAGGACGGGCCGTGTCAGGGCTGCTCAGACACAGACGTGCTGTCGTGCGGGGCGGCCTGTGGGGTCTCTGCTCCGCTCCCCACATAAGAATGCAGGACATGGTGAGGCCCAAAAGAAACACCCACGGAGCCATAGGCAGGGGAGTCACACCACTGTGGTCTCACTGGCGGCTGGGTTCACACGACGTGCGACCTGCTGTCCGCTTTTCTGCCAACCGACGGACTCTCCTCCACTCTCCTCCACTCTGCTCCTCTTCCCTCCGTAGCCACAGCAGTTATATTAGTGGCCAATGGCTCACTGGTTACAGCTGACGGCCAACCAGCCACAGCTGATGGCCATTTACTACCCGAGCCAGCACCTTTCCACGTGAGGCCGAGAGCCTGGAAACTGCTCTCTGGGGCTCTGTCCCCACTCGTGCACTGAGGGGAGGACGCTCTTCTTCCCATGGTCACAGGAGCCAGACATCTCCTCGGGTCCCAGTGGGATTCCCTGTCGCTCGTGGGCAGTGGCCCTGGCCCCTGGAGGTAACCAGCTCCAGGTAGCGACCCAGAATGGTGCTGCTGTCACCTGGGCGCCTCCTGGACACACTGCCGTGACTTCCTTTTACTCAACACATGCCTCCCTGCCAAGACTCTAGGCTCCCAGATGCACATCCAGAACCTTCTCTGCAGCCTCGACCAGTTCTAGTGGTGACTCTGGTTTCAGTTTAATTGCCGTCATTCACAAGGTGCCTCCAAGAGGTGGTAGCAGGTCCTAGTGACTTAATGGCAGAGCAGTGAGGGTCTGAGGTAACGTCCTTCTGAGCAGCGCCCTCTGAGGCAGGTCTCTGGCCTTGATTGGCAGCCGCTGCCCGAGCCGTTGGCACCTGGACCCTGTTTTCAGTGAAGAGGCCCAGCTCCCCATGCGCCCGGGCTGGGTGTCCATGTCAGCTCAGCCCCACGACGACCTGAGCATGTGCCCCCAACTCGCCCGTCCCCTGCTGTCCCTGTAGCTGAGCGCCCTGGGGAGGGGTCCTGCCTTACAGCGCTTGTCCCAAGACCAGTGTCTGATGCGGGAGGTTGACGAACTGCTTTTGAGGTAGACGCTGGTCCTATTTGTTTAACAGGCAACCCTGAGGAGAGATCAGCATCCAGAACCCAAAGATCGTAGGAAGTCTGCGGACCCTGCTATCGAGTCCCCTGAGCCAGAATTCCTGTGACCAACGCTTTCTGTGATGTGGCCCCGTCGCCCATGACACTCCTCCATGGCAGGGCTTCCTTGGGGCCAACTTAGAGACTT